>NW_022280106.1:1446628-1481005 GCF_004355925.1 Anarrhichthys ocellatus | reverse complement strand
ACTGCCCCTCTAAACGTACTTCTAGTGCCCCTCTAAACGTACTGCTAGTGCTCCTCTAAACGTATATTGGGTTGAGTAGCAGTCAGAAATTGTCTGTGTTTGCATGTTTTCATTTTTCTCTGTAGAACTATGCCTATGTGAAAAGGAAAGTACTACGTACAGTAATATTTGTGAGTGTTTGTTATAGAGTGAATACAGTTAGAATGTCTTTAATCCAGACGAGCAGTACTATATTTGTGTTTGTGTGTTTCGAAGGGTCAATGCATCTGCTGTGGACATTTGGATTATATTTCTTAAATGATGTGTTTATATGTCTGCTATTGCTCCGAGTCGAGGGGGGAGATGAAAAGTATATTAAACATTCTGCTGACAACTAATTATCCATTTGCTATTGTTTGCTGAATGAACTCATCATCACGGTGAATGGATTCATTGCTGCTTCATACTCTGCTCTCTTCTGTCTGTTCTGAATCTAAACCACTTTTCTTTTCTCCTCTATTCTCAACTCATGTTCTCTCTGCTGTCGCCAAATTTATCCTTTTCTTTTCTTTTCAATGAAAGAAATGTTCACATTTTAACAAAGAAACTAAACATACATCAGCACTTATATCACCACACATAGAAATGAAACCAAACCTCTCTCTCTCTCTCACACTCTCTCACTCTCTCTCTCGCTTTCTCTCTCTCACACACACACACACACACACACACACACACACACACACACACACACACACATCCCAACCAGTGGAAGGATTAGAGCTATATTTCAGATTAATGCTAACCATTTAAGAGATGCTCACATACACACAGTTGCTGCCATCCTGTGCTCGCTGCATGCATTTTTAATCAAAATAGGCCTCTCTCCACCATTAACCAATCCCCTGCCCCGAGTCGCTTGTCCGACGAACATCAACAAGCGCTGCTGTCGCGACTGCTGTTTGGCTACATGAGGAGTTTTCATTTTTCCATCCTTCTTTTACTTCTTTTCTTTTAGCTGTGTCTTGGGAATACAACCCTGCGACTATTTGTTTGTGTGTGTTTGTGTGTGTGTGTGTGTGTGTGTGTGTGTGTGTGTGTGTGTGTGTGTATGAATATTGCATATCTGATGACAGTGCTGCAGCAGCAGCACCAGATGTGATTTGGTATCATGTGAGCGATATGGGCTGAGCTGTGGTCACTGATGGGCTGGATGAAATATTATTTTGCTTTAATAACAGTTGTATTATCTCGTGTCACTGTGATTGCAGATGCATCATCAACAGTGATCAGAGGCTCTCTGATAGGCAAGGCCATTTGGATTTTCATCCAGACAAATAGGGGGAGAATGAAACGGATGTTGTTTTTTGTTGTAGTTTGTTGTAAGCTGCTGCTCTGACAGAGGCCTGGTAACCCCCAGCAGCGTATTGCTCTTTTTCAGGTCTCTTTTCTTTTGCGGTGAAAATCAATTGGACTTATGAATCTCCTTTGATAAAAGAGAGACAGAAGTGTGTAATATATCTGGTCATGTAAACTCTCCAGTGACAGCAAATTCAATAAACAAAACACACTTCATGGAGAAATGCTTAAATGCAAAGAAGAAGATCTCAGAGTCTTCTTCAGTGAATGGACTTGTCTCAGGTGTCATCATGTGATCTAAGTGACGAGACAAAACATGACCATGAAATAGTATTGATTGAGAGCGGGACATTTCATCTCAAACAAGTGTGGGTCCGCTTGCGTAATAGATATTGCTCATCGTGCATTGTGATTTGGCTGACACAATGTGTCAACTAATCCATAAATTGCTTGACAGACAATGAATTACATTTTTAATTCAAATTGATGAATTGCTTGTTTGGCAAACTAGCAAATATTTCCAGCTTCTGGAATGTGATGATTTACTGTTTCTTTGCTGAATTGTAAACTGACCAGTGAGTTTATAACAAGACATTCAAAGATGTCATCCTGCTCGAGGCTCAAGGGAGTTTGAGAGTAGACCAACCAAACTAACCCTTATTCAGAACTATAAATGTAGTATACACTCAGTTGCCAGTTTATTAGGTACACCTAGATTCAACTGATGTAGCTTGATTCATTTTAGAGGATGTAGTTCAGTTTGTGGTGCTGGTTGAATAGGTTGAGTTAAGGTATCGTCTTGTCAAATAATCAAATACAGTATTAACATACATATTACCCAGAAGTCATCATTGCATGTCTGTCTAGGACAAAACTAATTACCAAAGAAAATAAGAAAATATACATTTAATTGAATACTTCTTTTTTTAATAATTTATTTAGTTTTTTAGTTTATGTAAAATACTCATGATTCTGTTATCGCTAATGACTATTTCATCAGAAAAAGAACATGATGTAGATGGTTTGGCTTTTTTAAAGGCATGCATAGCAAATGGCCCTATTGTTAATTCAATTCTTTGAACGTTGACTGACTCGGTGCCACTGCACTTACTGCACGGCCTATATTCACGCCCCTGAATGTTCTACTGCAGCCCACGAACACATTGAACATCTGATGACATGTAGCAGTGGGTTAAAACCTTGGACTCTTAACATGTGAATCCTGTCTGTTTTCCATCTCTCCCTGTGTGGTTTTGTTTCAAACAACCTGTGTTTGGCGTTAAAGGGTCTTTGATGGCTAACGTTTTTTTTCTCTCTCTCTTTGTTCTCTGCTTGTCTAACAGGGTGGCACAAAGGTCCCTTCTCTCCTACCAGTTGGCTGTACATGGAGACCCCCAGCTGGGCAGGTCAGTGCGTGTGTGTGTGTGTGTGTGTGTGTGTGTGTGTGTGTGTGTGTGTGTGTGTGTGCACCTCTCTATTTGCTGCATACAATCACACGACAGGACAACATCTGTACATTCCCACATCCAGTGGGTTTACTGGTACATGTGCTCAGACATCTACAGCACAGGTGTGTGTGTGTGTGTGTGTTCAGTGGGCTGTCTTTGTGAGTGTGCGCACAGAGGGAGAATGTGCTGACTGCAGTGCTTTGGTTCTGGGCATGCCCATTAGAAGTGGCTATAAATCCTGAGCGCAGTGCTCTCACTGTGTCAGCAGTCCAGCCAATGAATGGATATTAAATGCCACAAAAAAGCCTCTTTAATTCTGCCTGCCTCTGCCATGCCGCTGCACACTCTCTCGCTCTTTCTCTTTATCTATCTATGTATCTATCTATCTATCTATCTATCCATCCATCCACCTTTCTCTTCTTTTCTCTTCTCTTCCATCCCTCTTTGCTCCTTCCCCACTCAACCTTCCTCTGTAATAATGAAATAAAAGAAGAAAAGGGTCCATCAGCCCCAACCAGGTCTGTTGGGGTGAAAACATCCACAGTTAAGACCCTTGTATCTATTATTCAGCACCAGGATCGATGGAATATTATTTACAGCTAGTCATATTGGCCTTTCTATCTGAAGTGTAGGCCTGTACATGTTCCTTCTCACTGTGTTTATGTCAGAGATCAGAAGAAGGTTGGATTGAGAAAGCCTACAAGGTGATTGAAGGGGAGGAAGGATGAGAGAATGATTTTGCAGATGAAGATGAAGACGACGTAGAAGCAGTTGTTAATCATCCCGAGACGTTATGAAAGCAGCATACCCAAACGTCTGCTGTCAAAATGTTAATTGTTTGGCTAAGCCCAAGCCATGTGTTGGATGAACTGGTAGCTTTTGGATCTTAAACACAAAGTGTTTTGCCGTTATGTTTCCCAGTTTCCACTGCGTGCATGGTGTGTTTTAGTGCGGACTCGTAAATGCTGGCTGTAAACGCTCAGTCCTAATGTTACCCTGCACACTCCCTGCAACTCAGCGCTCGCTTCCAAATCTCCATGCAGCTTGATCATAAAAAATGTATTATTATTTCGATTAAATTTTGAGGTTCTGAAGCGTGACCCTGGCTGTAGGTGTGGCCATCTGTCCTACCGGCACATCAATACCAATCTAATAGCAGGAGGAAAGATCAATCACAACCAGCTTAGATATGTGGAAATATAAACAGTCCATGTGGTTCCTCTGCAGCCTCTGCACCACTCCATGTGTTAAGTCCTTCGCATGTATGCATCTGAGGGCTTGGCATTGGGTTCAGTGCATTTTGGCTTTACCAGAACGTACTACACAGAAAAAAAGGATGAAGATTTGGAAGCTGTATTGTAGATTTATTATATACGTAAATGTATTAAATTATTATTAGAAGAGACATGTTAGAGGAAACACCACTGCATGCTTCTGAAACATTTTATAGTACAAATCAGTTTAATCAACGTATGCCATGAAGGAGTGACAGGAAATGACAATACACATCATAGGATGAGTGCACACACACACACACACCCACGAGCAGTTCCTCCACCCTCTTCATAATATCAATTACAGCTTGGCCTGGTTTAGCCTCTATCAGTGTTCGTCAACAGGCCTCCAGGCCCAATCAAGGCTCTGCAGCCCAATCACACTGACATGGGAGCTAATTGGAAAGTTGCATGAGGATCTTTGTTGGAGAGAGTTGCAGTTCCTTTGAAGCTTCATGATGAGATGTGTGTTGATAATATGATACAAGTTTGGGTAAAAATTGTGTTTGATGTGTACCGATACATGGGGTCGATATTGGCCTTTTATTGCACTCCAGTATCATCTAGTTATGATTCATTGTTGCTTTTATACAGCCTTGGTTTGATTTAATCATAGATTAGTCCATCATTTCTTCCAGTTTGGTTTTTGAAAATTTCCCCACCCTTTGGTGGCCACAGTTTTTGCCCTAGGAGGCTGGAATTTGGCATGGAGGTCAAGTGTGTGTGTGTGTGTGTTTGGAGGTGTGTGTTGGTGTTTATGCCAATTGTTAAAAAAAAAGGCTGTGGCAGTGAGAGTGGCCTATACAAAGAAATGTGCATAACTTCTAAACGGAATCACGAACCATGTCCTGAACCATTTGTCATACACATGTGTGTACGTGTTCGCAGCTATTGCAAATGTCTGCTTGTTTTGTGTTGTCACATCCACACTGTCACCCACAGCTTTGAGTCTTTAGGGCATACCAACAAAAACCCTTCAGACAGGTGTGAATCAAGTCCAAACACCAAATGAACCAAAGCACTGATTTGGTTGGAAATTCTATCTCTGTAGTCATTAAAGGAATAATCGGTGTGAATGATGACCGAAACCGACAGTGTCTAAGCCTACTAACATTAGCTAGCAGGTTGAAGTTCACCAGTACTGCTGTCACTGTATCCTGCTTGTATGTTCAAAGTCCAGAGGTTAATTCATACATTGAATAGAAAACAGCAGCAGAGTAATTGTTTCCTCATCCTCTCCTATTGATTAACTATGTACCTTTTCTATCTAAAACCTTCCGCTCTGTGGTTAGTGTACATCTCTAGCACCCTGTATGGCTTCATGAAATTTGTCCTCTCAAAATTATACAATTAATTTTACGGTGTCTTGCTGCCCAGAGGTTAATGGAAGCTCTTGTTGTTCCTCTTATTGGAACATTAATCTCACTCCTACACTATTTATATTTTTATTTATATTTGTCACATATTTGCCATCAGTCAGAAGCAGACGGAACAGTTCTTGACAGGCGGTCAGGATTCCTGTATGTTCCCTCAGCCCCATGTCCCTTCAGCATTATCCTTTGCTCATGTTAAATTATGTCAACAGCTTTTTGAGATATTTTGCTAGGGCTGAAGGAACATAGGGATGAGGGAACATATGGCTGAAGGAACATAGGGCTGAGGGAACATACGGCTGAAGGAACATAGGGATGAGGGAACATACGGCTAATGGAACATAGGGCTGAGGGAACATACGGCTGAAGGAACATAGGGCTGGGGGAACATACGGCTGATGCAACATGGGGATGAGGGAACATACAGCTGAAGGAACATAGGGCTGAGGGAACATACGGCTAATGGAACATAGGGCTGAGGGGACATACGGCTGAAGGAACATAGGGCTGAAGGAACATAGGGCTGAGGGAACATACGGCTGATGCAACATAGGGATGAGGGAACATAGGGCTGAGGGAACATATGGCTGAGGGAACATAGGGCTGAGGGAACATAGGGCTGGGGGAACATAGAGTTGGGGGAACATAGAGCTGAAGGAACATAGAGCTGAAGGAACATAGGGCTGAGGGAACATAGAGCTGGGGGAACATAGAGCTGAAGGAATATAGGGCTGAGGGAACATAGAGCTGAAGGAACATAGGACTGAGGGAGCATGGGCCTGAAGGAACATAGGACTGAGGGAACATACTGCTGAAGGAACATAGGACTGAGGGAACATAGAGCTGAAGGAACATAGAGCTGAAGGAACATAGGGCTGAGGGAACATAGAGCTGAGGGAACATAGAGCTGAAGGCACATAGGGCTGAGGGAACATACGGTTGAAGGAAAATAGGGCTGAAGGAACATAGAGCTGAAGGAACATAGAGCTGAAGGAACATAGGGCTGAGGGAACATACGGTTGAAGGAAAATAGGGCTGAAGGAACATAGGGCTGAGGGAACATAGTGCTGAAGGAACATAGGGCAGAAGCACCAGAGGGCTGAGGGAAAATATGGTTGAGGGAATATAGACATGCTCCCTTCTACAGTATATATATATATATATATATATATATATATATATATATATATATATATACAGACTAAGAGAAGACAGTGGCTTGATCCAATCAGAGAGACATTCACCACGATGAGTATTGACTGATCTCTGGACACACAAACTAATATCAAACTGTATCTGTGTCTGTGATTGCTCCGGGCTGATTGATCCATGCTGATTGGTGGAATTCGACCCCATAGACATTTGTTAATGTTAGTGAAGCTGTAAGAGTTTTTTCCCTCCTCATTAAAAATGAAAGCTTGGCCTTAATGGTGATAGCACAAAGCAACCGGTGAGCTGTTAAAGCCAGCCTTACATTATTAACACAGATAAACACTAGCATCTGGGCTAAAGAGGAAAGATCTCTGTGGTGGTGATTTAACAGACACACTCACACAAAAACATACGGACAAATATCTTCAGTTCACTCCCAGATGTGATGTATGTGCATAAACTCATCGGCACAAAAGAGTGAAAAAGGCTCAATAGACACAAACAGTGATCAGTGTGGATTAATGGGCTTCTGGGGTGAAGACAAACACACAGACAGAGAGGGCTCAGGAGTGTAAATGATGAAGGTTCTCTTTGTATTTGTTAAAGTGATGTCCAGTGTCTCTGAGCTGCTTTTAACACTCCCAGAAAGGCCATTACAATTAAAGGAGCGCTGGCCAGAGCGACGGGAAATGGAGAAGAGTGTGATGAGAGTAAAAGAGGGATGTCAGCACAAAGAGTGGCAGAGATGCTTTTAGCCTCTCTCCACAGGAGTAATGTCCAATTACTGCTCCGTTTGAGGCCGCCGCCTCACACTGTCATCACCACCCAAGCACCAGGTTATAGCCCTCTGCAATAGGCCAATTGTCAGCTACCATGGATCACAATCAGCCAGTAAGTCCTCCGGGCCATCCGGAGAAGACGGGCGCTTCACATTGAATATTCATGTTGTTTTACTGGTCATAATAGGCTGGAGAACCCTCCATGCTTTCAACAGCACAGTCACACAAGCTAAGTGCTGTTATTCAACGCTCCATATCATACCTTTGTGAATGCTTTGCTTCAGTTCAGATTTGTCTCTCCTGAGTTTACAGGCATTAAAAGAAAATATGATGTGTGTAGATGTGTTGCTGTTTTCATCTTGTCTGACTCTGACCAGCAGGTGGTACCAGATATTTAACTTTCTTGTCTTTGTCCTTTTCTCTCTTTCATTGCACCACTCTCTCACACTTTGAAGGGTATCGCTGTTGCAAAATTGTTGAAAAATGCTTCGTTGAAACATGTCAGAGCAGTGACTCCTTGTTTCTAGCACTGTTGACTGAAATGACTGTCGACTGCTTGACGTTCACTTCGGCTGTGAGGGATCTTTGCCTCCAGTCTTCTTTCCACATAAAGAATCAGAGAAAAGGAACAAAAAATAACACTTTTTTTTCACAATGTCACACATTACAATCTCTACAAGATTTTTAGTAATTCTCATTTGACCTCAGATTGAAAAGGAAAAAAAACTTACAGCAGTAGCTGTGTGTGTAATATGTATTTTTGGTGCATGGTTTATCCTTAGCAGTCGGTAACTCTTCTTTGTAGAGTAAGCAGCTTCAAGAACAATATGTGGCCATTTTTCTTTTTGGTTTTAATGTTTCAGTCATCAAGTTAATAGCAGAGATCTTGGGATGCTGTGACATCACTGGAATGTAGTCCAGCACACTTAAGCACTGCAGGTCCAGGTTCAACAGGGATGTTGCCTATTATAATCCTGAGATTTGAATTTGAGGATTAAAAAAGCAAATGTCTCACTTGGGATCAGATAGTTTGCAGCATTGAACCTTTACAAATGAGTGTGCATTTGTTCATGGGTGAAACAATGGGATGCATTTCATGTAAGTCTTGCATTTGTAAAACTAGAAACTCAAAATAATTTTTTTTGATATTTTGATAATGTTGCACAATTTTGCTTATTTCTTTTTCCAAATCTGATATACTTCAACAAATAAATACACAAAATCAAGCCATCAGTCATTTGACAGCATGTCTAGGGGCTTCTAGCATTACATTTCTCACTTCATTATGCACTGACACATACTCCAACCTGCATGCCGAACATGCAGCTTTTCAGTCCATGGCAGCAACATGCTGAGGCTGCTCGTTAGAGTCAGTTCTCACCTGTTTAATGATGAGCAGCAGGATGGGGTCATAAATGTGTGTGTGTGTGTGTGGGGGTGGGGGGGGTGCATTTACCTTCATGCATAAAAGCACCCAAACCTACAATTGTGCTGACAGTCTAATCATTAAATGAGTGAAAGCGCATGTTTGCAAACACCGTCATTTCATGATGACACACACACATACACACACACACACACACACACACACACACATTCTAATTCAGATTCCATTACAATAGTAGAATTATCAACATTTGCGTTTACTTAAAAGATTATTACAATGAAAATATTCAACAGCTGCTGTCACATCTTCAGGTCGGATACTTCCACCCCCTCCTTCTAAAACTTGTTCCTCCCCAACCTCCCTCTCTCTCTTTTCTTCCTGTGTCTCTCTCTCTTTTTATTCTCTCATTCATCATGTTGACAACAGCACGGGTACTTTTGTGAAATGCAGAAAAATGTTTAAGTCAGCTTTTCTCTGTGTCTCTCTCCCTCCCTCCCTTATCCCTCTTGGCCATCTAGATATGTGTATGCTGCTGTACGCATGTGTTTGTGTGTGTGTGTGTGTGTGTGCGTGTGTGTGTGTGTGTGTGTGAGGATGGAAGACGGGAATAATTTCTGCTCTGTGGAAAGCACTTTAAATATGAGGACTCAAATGGGATTTGGCTGCAGAGGCAGAGTTGCCAGTTATTAGTGAATTGACTCCTATTTGTTGCCTTAAACTTCATATATTGCTTCCTACAGAAGCAATTTTGCCTATGCTGTCATTCCACAACTCATATCACTCAGAAAAAAAACAGAAGAAGGCAGGACGTTAAAAAATCCTTTGTCACAAACACACACACACACACACACACATACACACACACACACACACACACACACACACACACACACACACAGTGTATACAAATAAAAAAAAAAGCATGTTCTTCATCTCTCAATATGTCACATCCACTTAGCCATGATTTGGTGTGAATGCAGCTCCTCTCTTTGGGGAAGACGTGTGTGTGTGTGTGTGTGTGTGTGTGTGCGTGTGTGTGTGTGTGTTTAATGCCCTGTATGTCATTTAGGTGCCCACATTGCTATTTCCTACCTCTCTAATACCAATAAGTAAAATACAACCTCTGCTCTCCATTCAGTGTGTGTGTGTGAGTGTGTGAGTGGGTTCACGTATGCAGACTCAAACATGAATTCCTTAGAGAGTGAACGTACAGTATGTTATAATATGACTTTAATCAAAATAGCATTTTCTATCTTATAGATGCAGAGCTTTAGTGTAGGCAGGGTTGTGTCGTGGCATTAAGATTTAATCAGATCTTCTCTGATTGGCTGAGATCTGACAGGGGCTGTCATTAATGAGACATCCTCTATTAGCTCTTGATCTGGGATGACTATGAGCTGCTTCTCTCAGTGTTTGTGTGGTTCTGTACGTTCTTTTTGTGTGTTGCTCGCACGTAAAATTTTGTCAGCATGCTCTCCTGAATTGGTGTCCTTTATGGCGGGTTAGTTTGATTCATGAGCATAAAACATTTGATTTGCAGCAAAACATTGAACACAATTTGAAAATGGAAAAAAAGGCAAAGGTATCTCATAGCTCGTGGTCAGTCTACCTTGGACTCTAGTGGCCTACTGAAATATGACTCTTATCTGTCAGGAGCAAAGGCAGTCCTGTGACATTGGTACAGAGGCCTAAAAGGCAATCAAAAGCAACTTATTTCATTTAGTGGAGGTGATTTATATAGAGAAAATGGTCAGTGCTGGTTAATTACAGCTCAGACTTCACAACATCTGCCACAGTTTACATCTACCAGAAACATTTGATGGTGCGAAACAAAACCCCCAGTTTAATCACGTTCAAGACACAATCATCATGAGCTGTTCCACATGGTTCCTGCAGTACCTTGGAGAGTCTGAGACTGGAGGTGAGCAGAGTCCAGTGAGAATGTCACAGAGGAACACACACACATGCTGCAGCCTATCGTGCGTTTTCGTTGGATATTTCAAGCATTCGCATCACAGGGTCTTTCCAAGTGGAATGATCGTGTAATTACCTCGTCTGAGATCGGTTGTGTAGGTTGCACATCCACATATCAACATGCCAGCAATCAGAAGTCGCTTTCAGATAGCAAACGGTTGCAGTCACCCGCATTGTTTTTCTAATAAACTTAATCAGTGGCAGCAGCAAGGAGAGAGAGGGTTGATCAGGGGTAAACTTCTCTCTACTCGCTTCCAACCACCATGCGACCATGACAACCACAGAGCCCATAGCGAGAAAAACAACGTTTCCCCTGAGTTGTTCACCTCTTCACCTGATTATCCAGTCGGAGTCAACAGTTCATGAGATTAGTTAGCTAAACTGGCAATAACATGTGTGTCATATTGCTAACTATCCAATATAGTTTAAGGTACAAGCCGTTCTGGGAAGCTGCATGATGATATTGGAGGTGGACAGCAGCAGTCTGGAGTGTATGGTTGGGGTTGGCAGTAGGATTGGATATAGCTGGTACAGTAGGTGCTGCAGCAGAGTGGGGTCTTGCTGCCACCCTGCATGTGTGTGATTTAATTTCTTCCTGTGAGTCGTCTTATGTGTATGGTTGATGATTTTTGAAGCATCGTCACATGCAGGCCTGTGCAACACGAGTTCTGTGTGAGTCTACAGTCACACCCTGTTGCCATCCTATGTCTGTACTCGAAAATGTAAACACTGTGCGTGTGTGTGTGTGTGCGTGTGTGTGTGTGTGTGTGTGTGAAGGCTACACTGATTAGGCCTTCCGTCTCCTCCCCAGACATGTTGATAAGGCTTTGTTGGGACTCACTAATCTTCATTAAAGATTGAAGTGAAATTGGAGGAAAAACTTAGTGGAGGGAAGACAACAATAAAATTTAAACCAGCGAGATAAGGCCCTATCTCTGACTTCCACCTTTTGGCTCAGTTCCGGTCCACTCGGACGACGTTGTCTGCTTTGAGCCGGTGGAGAGGGACTGTGGGAGGATGGGTTTAAATGGACCGCCTCTTATTTCTGGCTGCCCTGACAGCGATGGGCAGCCCTCGAGCCATGCCAGCCAGGCCACTGCCACCACCATTACCGTATTAATCATGCCTCGTCCACCGGCTCCATGTGGAAGTCCCAGTGTTGCAACACGAGAGGAAGAGTGCTTTAATACATGTCAGGCCGGATCCTTATCCACGCCAGCGTGGTTCTGCTGCTTCATCACTTACACTGTAGCCTCAACTGTACTCTGCTGCAGTGTGTGTGTGTGTGTGTGTGTGTGTATGTGTGTGTGTGTATGTGTGTATGTGTGTGCCAAGCTAGTGTGTATGCATGTGTGTAGAGACACACTTTTTTATTTCTACTATGTGTGCTCTGCTCTCTTCCCACTCCAGATACAAATGTCCACTAGCAATGATTTAGTCATTGAGTTTAATTAAGATGACGTAGTGTGTGTGTGGGGGTGGGGCTGGTGCCAGGATAACTGCAGACATGCAAGAGATAATGTGCATGTGCTTATTAATGTTGAGAATAAAGACTGACAAATGTAGTATCAGATGTTGCGTCGTTGAATATGAAATTACAGCATTACAATAGATATAATCCATGTGATCAAGTATGTATAAACGTGAAACACATTCAGCTGCCAGTACTTTGTCTGTGCGGACAGTTGTTTTTATCTCCTCACCTCTACAGGTTGATAGCAGGTTCGTTTTATACTCTGTGTGCACAATAAGACACGGAGATTATGTTTCAAAAAAATCAGAAAACACTGGATTTAAAGGAGAAAACCCACCAGGCAGCGTAATGTCAAATATGTTTGTGGATATATCATAATTATAAAGACAATCAGGGAGTCATAATTTGATTCCCCCCGCAAAGAAAGCAGTCTTTTCCTGAAGGCAACTACCGGTCAGTCTGCTTGTTTTACCATTGAACTGTAACTTCAACCCCTCTCTGCAGAGCCCCAGTCATTTACATGCCTAATAACTAATGGTGCAGCACTGAGCAAGCAGCAAGTTGCTTTGGCTTTCTTAAAAATGCTCAACTTAACAAAGCAGGGAGGAGCGTTTTAACAGCAAATGCTACATGAAACACGAAGCCAGGTTGATTCGGAGAGTGACGACTAATGTTTTACCGAGAGAATCAGAAGTTACTTTGTTGTGGAAAGTAAACAGATGATTTTTCGATATTGATCATTGATTCCAGGAGTCAAATTGGTCACTTTGGCCTTTTCTAGTTGTGCTATTGTGTTGCTATTTTCTCTGCTACAATGGGTAGGTTGGCAAAACTTGGAACTGCTGGATCGTTTATACTCTCTTCTGACTCCTGTAAAATTTGCCTAAAACGCCTATCAACCGCGTACCCAAAGTAAACTGACAGCTCTTATTGAACCATTGGGAGTACATGTATGGTTTTAGTCTCTATTGAACGGCAACACTCTGAAGTTTCTTCACAATCAGCCAGAATCACTGTAAGTGCTACTAGCATTGAGCTATGGAGTTTTCAGCACAGTGAAAGAGAAGCATTTTATTTCCGCCTAGATTTGTTTTGGCCAACAGATGGCAGCAGTTATCTATGGCTGGGACTTATGACCCGGAAAACACAATCCTACATCAGCATGGAGTCATGATACCTGGTATAAGTTAGAATTTGATAACAATACCACAGAAAATTAATATTTTACACAGTGGTTTACTAAGAGTGCGGCCACATAAAAATGCATTTGGAGGCTCGCGTCACCATGTCAAAATGCACATACTACAATAAATTACGTGTCTGAAATTCAAACTATAGTTTATTTATGTCAATGTATAGTTAACTATATCATATTTAACCATTGTCAACTTTCACAGATTCTTAAAAGTTTTCATGAACCAGACTTTAGTCTTGATAATCTGTCCCAGGTACCTCAGTCACGGTTTCAATTTCAGTTTTGAAAACTTTCCCAGAGGGCCATCTGATAAATCTGCATATCCTTGGCTTCGTAATTTCATTGGCTATATGGAGCCTGAGTTTGAACTGGATCTGTTGCGATTGGCTCGAGCTATACCCAAAGAAGTGAGGCGGGCATTGTCTTTCAAAGCGGGCTCTCGTTGGCTGTTCCAGACTGTGGCCGGGCTATAGAAGCTCCTATTGGGTCAAATGAGGTGTCAATCTAACCAGCGGAATGCAGGCTCCATTTTGCGGTCAAAATCTCCGCTCTGTTTACATGAAAAGTGAAATTATGCCCGAAATATGATCGCGAGTTATCATATCTGCTGGCTAATTTGAAATGATGCAACAGCCCCCCGTGGGTCTTTATGGACGTACTAATGTGTTTTGGACTAAATATTTTACTGGATTCGATCGAGTGGACCCTTAGCCACCTAGCAAGAACATTTTTGCTGGACTAGCATGCACAAGGGGCACGTTATGGATCATAATCGGTGAGTCACGGCGATATTTTATCGGCTATTTTTGGAGTGCTTGTTTGACAGAGACGTTAACTGTACCTGCTGTTGTTATTGTATCTTGAAATGGTTTGCATAAATCGAATTACAAGAACCGTAGCTTTCTAATGAGATATCACATTAATACTCATCATTACAGGGCAGTTGTGTACATAACACAAATATGCCGTTAACACTCGGACCATGAACTCCGCCATGAACTCTGAGCTTTCCGCTGAGCCAGATTGTCCCTCTCTGTGTAATCTGCCACTGGAGCGTGGCTATACCCCGCTCCTTTAGTGTTGCACATGTCAGCGGGTGGTTTCAGCACAATTAAAGAACTGCTTAATAAATAATAGCAAGCCCCCACCCCCTCCCCCACCCATAACAAATCCATTATAATGGCAGACCATAGAGTTTCTCCTGGTTTTGCTCAATAATTGATGAAGACAAATTCCTCCAGGCGCTAATTAGATCAACAGGAAATTAGTATTTATTGGAATACAGGCCTTCGGAAAAGGTCATATTGAAAATTTGCTCAACGTCTAGTCTTCCATGCAACACTTTCATGGTTATGCAAAAGGTTTTAATGGGAAGTCTATTGCCCAATACAGTCAACAGTGTTTGAACGTGGGGAGGTGGAGAGGGGGCGGAGAGAGAGAGGGAGAGCCAGAGCAGAGAGAGAGAGAGAGAGAAGGGGTGTTTTACAACTCAAACTACATTGCTGGAAACTCTGCTTAGTCGTGAAGGTATAAAAAAAAAAAAAAAAAAAGATCAAATTACAATGCCATCATTCAGGCATAAAGTCTATCACATCACAAGAGGCAAAGACTGGCCAAGCCTAGATACACAATACCAGTGGTGGCCTGCTGGCCTAAACAGAATCATAAAGTTATATCTATTTTATAATTTAATAATTTTTCTTAAATATACTACATGTATTATAATTTATAAAAATATTTTTCCCATTATCTTATTTTCTCATTGCACAGCTACTGTCTTCCTCAGTTGCTCTGCTACCAGTGCAGCTTGTTTTAAGGAGAGCTTTTATCCAATCAGATCTCACCTCTGTGTCTCTAGGTAAGAAGAGAGGCCCGAGGCCTGCAGACTCACAAGTGCATCCCTTTGCAGTTTAAGTGAACGGACACGATATTGTTGATTGTCATAGTGTTCAACCAATCAGATCTTTAGTTTGACATGTTGGACGTATTCTTTGACGTGCCAGAGCAACTCAGTTTTAAGGTGCAGCTGTGATTGGTCAGTAGGCGAGCACGTGTGAAACGAAACTTAAAGTAGCCATCAGAGGCTTAGTTGGATTAGTAAGAGTTCAAATTGAAAGATATGGAAGAAATTACGACATTTGCATTTTGTTTGGTGTAGATTTTTTATCTTTTTACCTAGCTTTGTTTTTTTAACACTCAATGGCTGAAGGAGGAGAAACGGATTTGTGAGTTGGCATTTAACCGTGCTCTTTGTCAACAAACAGCATTTGGTAAGTCAACTGCGTTTGTTTTTTTACATCTAATATCTGAATGGCCCTTGAGTGTGTAGCAGAATGCGTGTTGCTGCAGGTCTGCTGGATTGATTTGTTGCTTTGTTGTCATATGAATATATGTGACTGGTTCTTGTGAGTTTGTTGTTGTCATTGTGTTAATTATATAGATTTGGACTCTATGCACTGTCCGTTAATTACGAAGCATACCGTCATGCGCAGGATTATTGTTTGTTAAGCTAGTTTAGCGTAGCCTCCCAGAAGTGCGGGGCCTCAGCTGTCTTTTGTTTTGTTTGTTATTGTTCCGGGTTCAGAGGTCACAAAGCCCGTTGTCTCCTACGTGAGCGCAGTCCACCGAAAACATTATATTTCCCACAATTTAAGCTTCTGCATTTTCCAAATGCACTAGTATTATTCAAATGTGTTGTTCGGTTCATAAGCCTCGTACCGAACGGTTTAATACGAATACATGTATTGTTACACTCCTAGAAACAAATAATAACCGTAGCTTGCACGTCATAATGAGATTATTAGGTGGTGTGTCAGCTGCAGGACAGCACTGAAGGGCCAGATATAAAATGCACGGGCTGCCACTGCACAATACGCAGTATTTAAACATTGTGTGAATGTAAACCAAGGAAACAATCACAAAACCATATAATATATAATGTAGACAGAGAGGAGCATTCAACATTTGTGTACCATGTTTGTCCAGCAGTGCACTTGTTTTCTTGTTTTAAAGACACTTCTTCCTTATATATATACTTTTTATATCAGCCTCCAAATGGTTGATAAAGGTGCCCCATAAGAATCAATATAGGCCCCCATTTCCTCTATGCATGTCATAAAGGTAGGTGCAATGGAATGGTTGTCCAGGTTAAGGTTTAGGTGAATGTAACGGAAGCTTGGAAGCAATAACACAAGGACAGAAAGCAACACTGTAACGTTGATGGTCTGATAAGAAGTGAGCTTCATAGACCTGAACTTACATTATCAACAGAGTGTGAAGAGGTTACAACATTGACATTATGTCAAAGAAGTCCATAAATTGTGTTGCAGAGATATCTACTATCACCGTCCAGGACATCCTGGATGGCACCTCCGGTAAAAAGACCTCTCGTTAGCAGTTAGCTTGAATTCGGCAAGCACAAACCCCAGTGCCGGGGGTCTGATCCCCGACCGCCCGCTATACAGGTTAGTGGCGCTGGGGTTTGTGCTGGCTGAATTTGAGCTTCTACAGCTAAGCCTAACTGAAGGGTCGTGTCCAGAGCAACCTGCTCTCATCATGAAAAGTAGTTTCCTGCTTGTGAGGAGGAGATCAAGCTGCAGATCATTTTCTCATTTGTGCCGCTTTGGATTTAAAACTATCAAAATGTACACAGACCATACAGGGTCTGGTTAGTATCACAGTAATCCCACAGATCATTAACGTAAATTATGGGCTGATGCCACACGTGAATATTACAAAATAGTAGTGTTATTTCGATGGTCTATCAGAGTCAGTAGTTTTTGTTTTTCTTATAACTGATGCCTGTAAATTTAGCTTGTATGAACGCAGTAGAAGAGGTTGTTTGGAGCATGTGGCTCGGGATTACACATTGCACCTTTAAGTCTCAGAGTTGAAGACCAAGGTCGAACCTCAAGCTATATTTCACTTCTTAAATCATTTGAAGCTGTTAACATAAAAGGATCCCTGGTCATATTGTTAGTCTAGATGCACATTGCATAGTACGTCTTGTGCCATCTGCCCTTCAAGACTCATTGATTCATAACTACACAGTCCCTTTAACTGCCATTTTCCATTAAAAAGTCTCATCTTGGCCTGAAAGTGTTATATGTTCTGAAATATCTTTTAAGTACATGCTCTTCAGATATATTTTGCAATCACTTGGGTACAGTGTGTGTGTGTGTGTGTGTGTGTGTGTGTGTGTGTGTGTGTGTGTGTATGGGTGTGTGTGTGTGTTTGCTCGTGTGCATACACTTCTGTATGCAGATTCTTTGTATGCTGCAAATAATCTAACACTTGTTTGGAGGTAGATTCCATTTTCAGATTTAAATGTGTCTGTTTCACCATGTCACACTGAACAGGACTACTCAGTGGTATCTCCCTCCTTGACAGGTACTGACCTCACGTTTTTCACAGACATACTTTTGTCTGAAAATACATCAGACCCAGCTTGTTTCTGGATGTAGAACCTTGAGTTGTTTCTGTGCAACAGAAAACGAGTACATCCAACAACACAACATCTTGGTGTCTCGTGTCAACAGGAGTAAAACATCCTTCTTTCTCTGTCTGTCTGTGTGAGCGTAAGTGTGAGACGGTGGAGGTGCGAGTGGCGCTGAGTTTGAATTGTTTTCTGTCCCCGATCTTCGGGTCTTTAACTGTGTTTCAACATCTGTTGATGTGCATGATCAGGTAAGTCTCTTTTATTGGTTTGTGTGTCGAGTGATCGGTGCTTTTGTCGAGGTGTTTTCGGGAAGAATGGCGTCCTCCGAGACGCCACCTCCGTCTCTCCGGCAGGGAGTGAGGATAGTCCCGCCGCATAGCGTCACCGTAGATGAGGTTTTGTTGGCTGTCGGAGAGCAGGTAGGACACGATAAACTCTCCTTTGCATCGAGAATGAACAAAGCGGTGGTTGTGTTCCTGAAAGAAGAGCCTCGTGTCTACCAGCTGATCAAGAGCAGCATGTTCATTAGGGACGCATTTGTGCAGGTCTCCCCGCTGTCAGCTCCCTCCACACGGATCACCGTGTCCGGTGTTCCTGCGTTTATCCCGAACGAGTCATTAGAGAAAGAGCTCCGGAGGTTTGGGAAATTTGCTAGTGGATTAAAAACAGTGAGTTTGGGATGTAAAGACCCCAAACTGAAGCACGTTCAGTCTCTGAGGCGGCAGATGTTCATGTTTCTGGACTCACCGACTCAAACACTGTAGGTGTCCTTCAGAGTGAAGTACGGTGACGGCTCCTACATGGTGTACGGCAGCTCAGGACAGCGCAAGTTGTTTTGAGTGTGGAGATGTGGGACAAACGTTTTGCCTGTCCGCATAGAAAGCAGGCCGGCTCTCCGTGGATGACGGATCTGTGTTCGAACCTATGGCTGGCGGACCTGGGGCTGGTGGGCCTGTGGCCGGGCCTGTGGCCGGGCCTGCGGGTGCGTTGGAAGATTGCGGCATTGCGGGCGCGGCGGCTGATACCGCTGGTCACAGTTCAAAAATAACGACAAGGATAGGAAGGAGCAGAGCCAAGCTGAGGATCAACAGGCTTCTGTTGCAGCTCTCAGCAGCTCTCAGACTGTACGACCTCAGCCATCAGAAAATGTGGAGGAAGCAGCCTCCAAGTGTTACAGGCAGAGATGAAGAACACAGTGTGTCTAATAGTCAAGTGTCATATGGAGAGGACATGGATTATGTGTACTCGCTGGAAGAAATAAACTAATTTCTAGATCAAACTTTTAAAAAATCTGTTAAAGTAAGCGATTACCTCAGCGACACTACCAAATTCATTAAAATCAATTGACATACTTACAAAACTGGTCGGCTTCGACCTTTTGGATGAGAGGAAGCGTTTCCGCCTAAAAACACACATCACTCAAAATAGGGTCGTTAAACATTAACGGTGGAAGAGATCGCCAAAAACGGGCTTTAATATCTGAAGTCTCAACTCAAAAAAAGGTCAATGTGTTGTTTCTGCAGGAGACACACACGGTGCCATCAGATGAGGTAGATTGGGGCTTATGGGCACTAATATTAGTGCAGGGGTAGCGGTTCTGTTCAGAAAAACTGCTAATGCAACTATCTTGTCCTCTACTGAGGTGGTGAAGGGTCGGCTGCTTATTGTGAAGGCACAAATTGAGAGCTCTATATTCTGCTTTGTCAATATTTATGCACCAAACCAGGGAACAGAAAGAGTGGGTTTTTTTCAACATACTGGACAATGAACTAAATGAACATTTAGTTATTGGTGGTGATTTTAACTGCACTTTGGACTTTACTGTAGCCAGGACCGGTGAAGAACACCATCCACAATCATCTCAAAGGCTTAACAGTGTCATCACACATCTGGACCTGCTAGACGCATGGAGAACCAAACATCTACAATCTAGACAGTACACATGGGTGAGGGTCAACAATAACAGGGTGAGTGCAGCCAGATTAGACAGGATATACATTTCACAGGGTCTCAGCTCCAGATTGCTCCACAGTAGCATCAGTCCAGTTGGCTTCAGTGACCACCACATCATCACCATAGAGTTTATCATTTCAAGGACATGGACACATCGAGCTCTTTCTTCTTCAACCTGGAGAGATCGGTGGCACAGAGGAAGCAGATGACCTGCCTTAGACTTCCAGGAGGCAGGGTGACCACTAGTCCGGGCGAGATAAGGAACCGTGACATGGAGTTCTACGCTGACCTCTTTGGGGCAGAGCAGTGCAGCATGGAGTGACGGCAGGAGCTCTTGGAGGGGCTTCCTCAGCTCAGCCCGGAGGAGAAAGCTGCTCTGGATTGTGGGCTGACTCTGGAGGATTTGACGGTTGCTGTCAATCAGATGGCATCGGGACGGGCACCAGGGATTGTTGGCCTCTCCGCTGACTTTTACAAACACTTCTGGAATACCCTTCGACATGACTTGCATAGTGTTGTTTTGGAGTGTTTCGGAACAAGATCCCTTCCTGTCTCCTGTCAGCGAGCGATGCTTTCCCTGCTGCCAAAGAAAGGAGACTTAGTTGTACATTCAGATCAGACCTATTGTGTACCTGACAGAACAATTATGGACAACATTTTCCTCATGAGACACTTTAGATTTGTCCAGAAAAAATAATGTAAACTTTGGTGTTGTGTCATTGGATCAGGAGAAAGCCTTTGACAGGGTGGATCACTCTCATATGTTTTCTGAACTTCGGGCTTTTAGATTTGGTGATGGTTTTCTGGTTTAGGTTGGATTATTGTACAGTGGTGCTCAATGTATGGTGAAGACGGGGGCAGGGCTGAGTCGGCCAATCCCTGTACAATGAGGGATAAAACAGGGTTGTCCTATTTCGGGTCAGTTATATAGCTTAGCTATTGAGCCCTTGCTGTGCAGGTTGAGAGGTCGACTCAGCGGTCTCTCACTGCTGGGGTCCTCCAGTCTTGATCGTCCTCCTATTGTATTTGCTTATGTAGATGATGTTTGTGTTTTTGTCTCTAGTCAGAAGGACGTTCAATGTTTGCTGGATACCTTGTCATATGAAAAGGCATCATCTGCACGAGTGAACTGGGCCAAGAGTGAAGCCTTGTTGGTGGGACAGTGGAGGGACCGGGCAGCGTCTAGTCTGCCTGGTGGACTTGAGTAGGGGAAAGAGGGACTGAAAGTCCTGGGAGTTTCTTTGGGCACGAGGGCTTTCAAGCAAAGAACTGGGAGGGAGTGAAGGAGAAAGTGTGCGCTCGGTTGTCTAAATGGCAATGGTTGCTACACCAGTTGTTGTATAGGGGAAGAGTTTTGGTTGCCAATATTTTAGTCACCTCGATGGCACAAACTCATTGCTCTGACGCCACCGAGAGGCCTGATTGAGGAGATCCAGAAATCCATCGTAGACTTTTTCTGGTCTGGCAAGCACTGGGTCCGGGCAGCAGCTCTGTACCTGCCTGTTGATGAAGGAGGGCACGGAATGATTGACATCCAGTCCAAAATTGCCTCTTTTCGACTCCGGACAGCTGAAAGACTGCTTTATGACTGTGGCCCAAGCTGACTCGACACAGCTCAATTGCTACTGAGGAGAGCTGGGCGGTTGGGCTATGACAAGCAGCTGTTCCTCCTGTAACCAGAGACTTTGGACCTTAGTGGATTAACACCTTTCTACAGCACTGTACTGCAGGCGTGGAAGATCTTCAAGACCATACGTGCCACAAATAAGGTTCCTGGAATGTGGTTGTTTGAGGAACCTTTGTTCTTTAACAACTTTATACAGACTCAAACTCTGCCAGTCTGCGAGCGAGTCTCAGAGAGGCTGGCTACACCAAACTGGGCCATCTGATGAGGATCACGGTAACATCGATGGACGCCCTGAGAGATAACAGCAGCATCACCTCAGTCCGGCTGATCAACAGAGTGGTGGAGGAAGTCTGTGCCGCCCTGTCCATACCCCAGAGAGAGTTTGCTGCAAACCGAACTCTGTGTGACCAGTGGAATGACGGCTTTGAGTACTGCTTCCCCTCTCTGTCCATCACCCCCTCTGTGGGGGAATGGCAGGAAGAGGGAAGTCAGCTGCTCACTTTCACAACCCCGCACTTGGAAAGGTTTAAGGACGTGGGAAAAAAAAGCCGTCTACGACACCTGCGTCAAGGTTGTCAACTTGCGCTCTTTGACAGGGATAAAGGAGTCGAGGTGGACTGAGTTCTTTGGTCCAGATATTTCCCCGAAAGGCAGCTGGCGGTCTCTGTACAAGCTGCCCGTTGAGAAGCGGACAGCAGACCTCCAGTGGAGGGTTGTACACGGGGCAATAGCTACGAACAGATACAGAGCGCACCTTGATCCTGAGCTGGGGGAGGGGTGTTTATTCTGTTCTCAGAGTGAAAGTCTTATACATCTGTTTGTTCAGTGTCCTCGGCTGTCAGCACTGTTTGAACTTTTAAAAGGTGGTTCCAGGGTCTTGGGGATGTTTTTACATTTGTTTTGTTTATCTTTGGTCCCAAATACTCTGCTAAGAGGAAAACGGTACACACTTTTGTTTTTTTTTGTCCGGTACGGCTAAGTTGTCCATTTGGTTAACACGCAGGAACCGAGCTCAGAGTGCTGGCATTGTGGAGCT
Organism: Anarrhichthys ocellatus; assembly: GCF_004355925.1. Lineage (NCBI taxonomy): Eukaryota > Metazoa > Chordata > Actinopteri > Perciformes > Anarhichadidae > Anarrhichthys > Anarrhichthys ocellatus. The sequence goes on along the minus strand of NW_022280106.1, from coordinate 1,458,557 downwards.
GGTACCGGTTCTGAAGGGACTGCTAAAGGCCAGACTGAGGGTGGATGAAGTGTTTAATTTTTCTATATTTTTGAATTCATGATGTGACAGTGATCTGGTGTGTCCTTGATCAATAAAAGGAATTTAAAACTCTCTCTCTCTCTCTCTCTCTCTCTCTCTCTCTCTCTCTCTCTCTCATAGCTTGACTTAAAGTTGTAATTCACTGAAATGAGTTGGCTACATGATTAAGTGATAGTTTGAGTGCCATAAGGAGCTGTTGCTTTGTGCCTTGATGCTACAGATGTACAGATGCTATAGATGTGTATAACATTAGGATTTTGTGCAGACAAATGTGGCTATAATCAATATTTACGTGTTAAAAGTATTGACAATACCCACAGATAATTATTACCTTACCTTAATTATATGGTTAGCCTCAGCTCTATGGAGTTTTCTAGCCCACAATGTTTCTGTTTAGGTTCACTTTCACCACTCTCACAGCGTTGCTCTAAAAACATGCTCTAGAAATCCACTGTACAATACCTGCTCAGCACCAGTCAGCTAACTCAACGTAGTGAAGCTTTTAACGGCTTAAGAGACGGGTGTTTTTCTCGGTTGGAGGGGGACCAAACCAGATTCTAAAATAGAGTGAATATTGGACTTAGATGCAGTCTCTTTTCAAAATATACTTCCAACCTAGGTTTACTTAGCTTTAAGATTCATTTACAAAACTACTAAGTTAGGTTTAGTAAAATATTGTGGTTTGGGTTGAAATATGTATGTTTGTCACGTTAAATCTCATGTTGAACCTTGGAAGATCTCTACTTGATTTCTCTAACTCAGAATAATGAAGCCTCATATTAGCTTCAGCTGAACTTCAGAATATATCTTTGCACAGGACTAGATTTTGTCCCCCCCCTCACTTATACTGCAGTCCCGTAAGTAAAGGATCTCTTTGCAGCCAGTCTGGATGTTGAGAATGATCAATATCTGTTTGGATATGACCATACATTTCAATTGGCTCTATGGTAGAAGGGAAACATGTCTGGAGTATACCCCACCTCCAGCGCAGAGTGAGCTGGAATAGTACCCCAAGAAGTATTGAACTAACTTGACTGATGGATCTGATGGATGTTTGTTCATTGTCCTAGCATTGTCACAGTGAGTGTTGAGCTGCCGTGCCAAACAGCAATTCCTCATACAGCTTTCAGTCCTGCTTTAGTCTCTCCTTTAATCAGCAGCTTGCTAATTAGCTCTCAGTATGTTAATGCATCCTGCGCATTTCTCATTCCCACTTGTTATGCTAACTTATTAGCCTGCATTAGCATCAGGACTGATTAGCAGCAGCTCAGCCCCTGCGGAGCGCCCACGTCGACTTCACTCGCTGCTTTATACAATTGTAAAACACATTGCAAAAGTGATTCACCTCAATAAGTTGCTCATTCTAGCACTGACCAGTGTGGTCCTGTTTCACTTTGTAAAGGAAATCTGCTTGTAAGGAATGTCATGTTTTTCAGCTATTTGGTCACATTGGATATACAAATTTGGTTCAGATCCTAGATTAAAGGTCAGGGGAAGACCAAAGTCAGGAGGGCTCATTCTCTGTGAGCCATGAGTGTGTGTACCAAATTCCCTGGCAATTACTCCACTAATTGTAATTTTTCAGTCTGTACCAACGTGGTGGAGCGACTATGAGAGCGGAGTCATACTCTCCGAGGCATCATGCTTCTCCTGCTGACAGTAAGTGATGAAGCTTCATCAATGACTGCAGTCTTACTCTAATATAACTGACGTAATGATTAATGCAAAATATTCTGATATGCTTGATAAAGCAGCTTGCCTTATTCCCATTCAACCAGGAAACTGCTATTCAAAAACTAAGCTTCAACGCTGACTTATTTTAAGTTAATTTAGTTTGTTATGTGAAGTACTGAAGTTATGTCACGTCAATTGCATAGCCTATGAAATGAATACTAATTTTAACCCAAACAGCAATATTTTACTTAACCTAACCAAGTACTTGTGCAGCGCCTAGGGTTACTCAGTACGTTTAAAAGATAAACTAAAGGGGAATAAGAATGGGTTTGATCAGGCATGGGCAAACTACGGCCCGTTGGGCTTTTTAATCCGGCCCATCAAATATTGGTACAAAATTGTCCAAACTATAATAAAGACTAGGGCTGGGCAGTATACCGGTTTTAATTTCCCATATGATATGAATTCTTCACACACCATTATACCGGTGCATAGCCTAAACAACTGCTGTCTGCTTTCAACAGGCAGCTAAATGTATTCTTTGCCACTATAGCGCTGCGGTCAGCGCTAGTTCTCTTATATGTATTGAGGGAACTCTAGTCATGGTCATAACTTTATAACAACAATTAAGAACCCACAACTAACGCTCTTTAACAGAGAAAAACACCACAGCACACAGCAGTCTGTGACACATAAACAATTTGTAACACTAATAATTGTACATTTATAAAATTTTACCGCCGAACTGCATGCTGGCAACAGCTCGCGAGCGAGCCTGCTTGCTAGCAAAACAGTCTGGGAGAGGCTCCGTCGCTCCAGTAACGTTACATTAAAGAACAGAACAGAGCGATGCAGGATGCACAAAGACAGACCGGAGATGCACCGATAGAGTTTGATACATATGCAATGCTGATTACCGTGTAATATGTGTGGTATTTGTTATAAATGTACATTGGTGCAAAGAGGGTGATAATAAGCTGTACATGGAGGGGCTTAGGACCCAGGGGAATGTAGGTGAAGGAAACAGGAAGAGACAGAAGACACACCACACAAACAGCTGTTCACCGCTCGTCACGATCCTGTAGACCAGTGATTCTCAACTGGTGGTTCGTCACGGACCCGTTTTCAGTGCGTCGCGGGCCTTTGCTTTATGCAGCGGAGTTATTCACGCTCCTTTCCAGCATTTACGGCACTTGTTCAGCGGTGCAGGAAAAACACCGACCAATGCGTTGTAAATCACGTCACGTCAGTTTAGATAAAATAAAATAAGGGTATTCTGATACGTTTCCTGACTCCAGTGAGATGTACCCACACTGTGACACAGGGGGGAGAGACAAGGAAAGACATTACAGAGCAGCGCTCTGATAATGTTAGATGTGACAGTCAAATATTTGAATGATCCCTTCAAAGAATCAAACTACTAAAAAGACCACAGTCATTAACCTTTACACTAACACTGTGTCAAAAATGTCTGCTTAATAAGTAAGTGCACGATAAAATATGCATTAATGCGATAAAAAAAATACCGTGTAAGATCCCAGCTAACTGATGAACACCTCAGATCTGATCTGAGAATTGCCACAACCAAACTGACACCAAACGTTGACGCACTGGTTAAAAAGGGTGACCAACAACACTGTTCCCACTGAAATTAAATGCAAGTTACTTTGTAGGTCATGGCTTTTACTTATAATTTAGATTAGTTCACACAAACACTCCATTCATCTGCTACTGGCCCGGCCCGTCTGTCAAATTTTAAAACTCAATGTGGCGCTGTCTTTGACCAAAACATCCCATAAACCCACTGGGCTGGGCGGTAAGCACACATTGAGTGTAGAATAAGCTAGAACATCATAGAATACTGAAAATTTGGATGAAAGACTGAAAGAAGATATTAAGAGAAAAGAATGAGAAGAAGGAAAAGGAAATGAAAAAAAACAAAAACAAGAACAGATGTCCTGATTTTTGTACCCACATATGTTTAAGCTTACACCTTTCAATTCTTGGGGAAAAACCCTGGGCATAACCCAAAAAAAAAAATATATATATTTATATGATAACTGTTACTGTATCTTAGAAACAACATGAATGATAGAAACTACAAGTTCAAATTTGAATGATGATGAAGAGTGCACTACGTTGCCGATAGCCATGGGAAAGAAGGGAAGAAAGTGACTGAATACTGAACCGACCCCTTCTACCGCTCCACCGTGTGATATAGTGAACATAAAACATGATGAAGCTGTGTGATAGGACAAGAGAGGCCAATCACTGAACAAGGCTTTGATGGGCTTATTATTCTAAATTTGATTTATGGTAATTGACCTCTAAGTGGAGCGGGTCATAATTAATGGTGAGGGGAAGAGGCCATCTCTCTCTCTCTTTCTCCCTCTCTCTCTCTCTCTCCCTCTCTCATTGCTTTGTCTCCCCACTGTCCTCTGCTCCTTTCTTCCTCTCTCCACAAGAACCACAGTGATAAAATGAGAAGATATTGGACTTGGAAAAGCCACATTTTTTTAGGTTGAAAGAAGATCTTTCCCTAACCCACTACATACTGTTTTCTGTATTACAATCTGCCCTATGGCTACTGATGTTATGAACTTCATCACAATTTAACATAACTGTTTGGGAAGATTTAGTTCACTACTGAGATCCATCAGCTTCCAGTCAAACCCATGCTACATCCATACTACTCCGTTTCTTTTTGGAAGCAGATTTGTCAAATAGAAACGATCTCCGTCCACACGGCCGTTTCAGCATCATTCTCGAGTTGATCTGCATTCACACGGAAACCTTCGAAGACGGGCAGCATGTGACCATTAACGTACACTGGGCATGCGCGTGACGGTGTAAACAGGAAGTAGATTGTCGTATTTTTTTTTTTAACTCAGCAACCAGAGTAATAAAGTAGTCTTTAATAATGTTGTGTTTGATACTTAAGATCTTCCTCTAAAATAGTCCTCTATAAACTCAAACAGACACAGTTCGTGGAACGTTTTAGAAGTTTTATTTTTCAGACTTAGTTATTTAGTTACAGTGCTGCGGGTCTATTTCTCTCTCTCTCTCTCTCTCTCTCTCACATCAAATTTACTTTAAAATCAACACTTACATGTAAACGTTTACTAGATTATGGGTCCATAAATCAACACACATCTCTCACTCTATTCTGCTCTTGCTTCGTGCAGGAAAGCTTAGCAGATCGCTAACAGTAGATCTGAAATAAAGACCATGGAATCCGTAGAAGAGTTTCAAGACTTTAGCGTGAATCTTTCTTATTTGTAAAACTGTGGAAACACAATATGAAATATGGCTTTACAAACTGTCCATATACACATACATGAATACAAAACATGACTTCACGTGATGATGCAGTCGGACACATAGCCATTAATGTAACATGTCCGACTAGCTAGCTTCTAAGCTAATTTTAACATTACTGCCAATTGAGAAATGCTAACCGCGATTAGCATTTAATACACCACAAATGCTATACTAAAAGAGCTAATAGAATATATCTACGTACATCTTTTCATGCTTCATAAATACATACTTACAGACTAAGGTCTCTCAAGGCTACCAAACAGAAGAAGTAAAACGTTAGTGCAGCATGTCTTCTCATTAGAATCTAAAAACAACGAGCTGCTCCATAGGGCTGATGACGCTGCTGGTCACGCCGCCTGCTAATCGCTCCAATAACAGCTGCTTCCTCCACAGAACTGCAGACTTTTACTGCACAACAGCTGCTAGCTGCTGCTAGCTGTTGTGCTAGCAGCAACACTTGAAATTAGTTATCCATGTTGAAATGAATCGCTGGTAGCCCAGTTTGTTTTCTTCCGGGTACGGGTCACATGATAGTGAGTGTGACAAATCAGGGACGGAGACATCATGGCTGATAAGAACCAATCCAGTAGCGAACACGGGTGTGGGCGTCATTTTTTCTAAACACATCCGTATCCGACCGTCCACACGCAAACGCAACCCCGGAGTTTTCAAACACCTCCAATCTCGGGGGTGTTTTCAGACTCCTCCGTTTTGGGTGCTCCAAAACTCCGTGGTAGTGTGGCCGCTCAGTGTAAACGTAGCAAAAACGGAGTAAAAACGGAGTAATGTGGACATGGCCCCAGTGTGTTTACCTCTAGCTGCTGACAGAAATCTGAGGAGACACACCTACTCCACCATCTTTAAATATCAGAGATGGATGTCATGGAGATCGTTGAGTCTTGTGACTTAAGCGAGAGAATAGGTGGATATAATTTGCCAGTTCCCCATCAGAAAAAGGGTGTCTCATGGCTAAGTAAACCTGCAGAAATAAACAAAAAGCGATCCTTTAGCCAGGACTCTGTTTGTTCCCCGTGAGAAACGAGAGGTCAGTGTTGATTTGTTTGTCACGTAACATACGTGATGTAGCTATGACACTCCAGTTGTTATTTTAACCCAAAAGACAATATATTCCTAAACCTAACCAAGTAGTTTTGTTGCCTAAACCTCTGTTAGTATTTAACAATCTTTTCCCAAACCTAACCAAGTAGTTTTCTTGCCCATAGCTAACTGAGTAGCGTTAGTTTCCTGTGAAGACGTTTATTTTGAAAAGACTATATGCATGTAACGAGCGGAAAGGGACACATGTTGCTGGCTTATGTAGAAAAACACATGAAAAATATGGAGTAACTTTTCGTAGGCTATCAAACGAACCGTTGTATGAGGATACGTTGGCCCAGTCCAGCCCTATGGGCCGTTACAGAGTTCCTTGAGCGAAATTAAAGTTTGAATACAATTTCATAAGATCGTAGCTGGAGTCTTCTCCCTGCCCCCTGTCATCCCTTTGAGTTGTATTGCTTCTGCTTTGCTGTGTTCCTCAGACACAGTCCTGCCATGCTGTGGAGATCAGCAGATTACTTCTCCCTTTGAGTCAGGGAACGGGAATGAGCTGGGCCCAATCTATCCCTCTTCTTATTATTTCTCCTTCAGTCTCCCCCTCTCATTCCTTCTGTCCCTCGCTCCTGTACTCCTCAGCTCACCCATTCATATCACTCCTCCAGCACCTTTTCTTTTATTCCATCATGGCTTCATCCTCCCCTCTCTCATTTCCTAAAGCAGGCACAGGGGTAGCCTCTCATCCCATCACACCTCTCCTTCAGGTGGAGGAGAGAGTGATTAGGACAGGGACAGAAGAGGAGGAGGTTTGGGACAGACATTGGTGGGCGAGAGAGAGAGAGAGAGAGATGAGCCGAGGATGGAGATGAGCTTTGTTTGTCTCTTTGCTTTGGATGGAGTAGCAGTGGAGAGCAGATGGAGACAATGGGAGAGGAGGGGGATTGAACACTGGATTGAATCTGCATGATGGATGTGCTCTGAATTTTACCTCTTCTCATCTTTTGTCTTCTCACCTCTCCTCATTTTTCTCCTCTATGTCACATTCTGCTCTCTTTTCTTTTACTTTCCCCTTTTTTGAACTTCCACCAGGCCTCTCACCATCCCTCTTTTCCCTTTTCATTTTTGTTCTTCATCATTTCACCTCTGCACTTCCCTTTGTTTAGCTTATTTTAATTCATCTCAATCTCTCCCCCTGCTTCTTTACCTCCCTGTCACCCCCTCTCCTGTCTTTTCTTTCCATATCATCTATATCTCTGTATCTTTTCACCCTTCTCCTGTTCTCTTCATTTCACATATTATCTTGCTCCTTTTCTTGAGTGTCTCCTCTCTTTATTTGCAGTGTGTTACCCTCATTTCTCCTCTCTTTCCAGACGCCGTGTCTCTTCTCCTCTTCCATTACCCTTTTCTTTTTCTTTTATTTTCTTCCCTCCTTTCTCCTCCTATTTTTTATTTCAACGCTACCATACAACCGTCACCTCTCTCTCTCTCTCCCTTTGTGACTCTGTCTGTGTCAGTGTCTCTCGGCCTCCCTGTGGTGGTGACAGTGTGACAGCTGCATGCCGGCCCGATCACAACCGGCCTTTGATCACTCTCCCATCTCACCATTGTGGCTAATGAGGGGGGGGGCAGGAGAACTCCAGGGCTTGCATAGTGCAGCTTCCACACTACCCTCTTTACCTCCACCACTGCTCCGTCACCCGTGCCCTCACCCCCTCCTCTCTCCCTCACTTTTTCTCTCTCCCCTCCTCGTTCTTGTTCTTGCTCTTCTTGTTCTTCTTCTCAGCTAGTTTGCACTCTTCAACTTCAACTGATAATACTGTGATGAACAACACAAACAGAAAAATTACAAAATAAGTGTTTTATTCCCGTCAGGATCGAAAAGCATCTCAAGTAAATTGAGGAATCACACCATTTCAAGCCAAACTAATAGCATTCTGATTCATAGGGCCGTGTGGAAGGTTGATCACATGCTGAGGCTGACACCATACAGCTCCATACAAGTATTACTTCTTTTCTTTTTTTATGATTTGAGTGGTTTTGATTATGATTTCAACGTGTTCTTTATTAACACAACTGAATATCTTAAAGATACAGCGTCGCCACAGCTCACAATACACAAAGTGTTGAACAGAACAGACATTTTTCACCAAAAACGTTTGATGTGGATCATGAATATTCACAGCCATCATTTTTTTAAAGATAACTTTTCAAGCACCAAAGTACAGGGTTACATTTGGACCTGACAGTGGTGTTACAGGAAAGATTAACACAAATATAATAAGCAGTAGTTTCACACCCAAGATACCCACATGGTTACCGAGGATGAATACTACGATTTACAAGATATCTGGGGTAGGAAATAAAAAACAAACAAAATGATTTTTTGTTTTTATCCCCCTCATGAACCTTTAACCTATTTAGGCCTCAATAAGAAAATGAAACAATTTGACAACATAAATCTGTCTTCAGTCCAACTACAAACAAGTCCTAAACATGCAGCCTGTGAGGCTTCTCTATTATGGGGTCACTTACGAGGTTGGAAACCACCGACTGAAACCATGTCACAATGTTATGGATGTATGGTTTGTAGTTGATGAGCTATATTACATTGCTCTGGACTAAAGTGAGGGCTTACTTAACTAAGTAACTAAGTTACTATGAGGAACTTTTAATTGATTATGAAACAGTCTCTATTTAATACTGATGCCTCTATATGACCTCAGTCAATGAAGCTATCAGCAAGAACTTTGTCTTCTTCAATATACATAGTTAGTCTTAACGCTTGACATCGGGGCCACCGGGTTGTATTCTGCGTGAAACGAGACGAAATCACGCAGGTTCATTATAACATCTCAGCTCAGACTCCAGCTGGGCCCACAGCAGTGACCAGCCCGCAACGAACAGACCCAGATCTGTCTCCGCTGACCCCTTTGCCTTGCTGTCGGAGCTCCAGAAGTGGACGTCTCCTGCTCTGGCCAGGAGCAGAGCTTTGTCTTGCTGCTTCACTGGTCCTCGCTGGGAGACAACAGCTACACCACGCTGCTGGAGACCCAGGTCGTATGGCTGGGCCCACTGAAAGGAAGGGAGGCACGGGAGAACCAGGACTGGTGGGGAAGACTGTCAGAACCTGTTGCAGTAAAATGAGAGGTTTTCTAAATTGAATCTAGTGCTCAAAAACATTATCGCTTTTGTCCACAGCATTGTATTAACGTCAGCGTGATTAGCTTCTATAATAAGCATTTAGACCATCATGGGACACGTGAACTAAACAATTAGAGTTGCATTTGAAAACAGACTCTGGTCGGCTTCTTCATCTTCCAATTGAAAAGAGAGAGAAAGCATATTCAGACCCATGACATCTCCACAAAGCAGCTTTTATACTCGGATGAACTCCAGCAGTCAAAAGACAAGTGCAATTCCAGTGGTGAATATGTGAACAAGCAGGCTGCTGCAGAATAGCCCAGCACTCCCTCCATGTCTGGCTTCATGCCGACTGTCTGTTTGCCCTCAAACACCATCAATCTGTTGATTCAGTTACCAGCATTTGCTTTTGTATATTGAAGCCGTCTGCATGCAGGGAAACAATAGAAAAGAGACATTTACAGACTGGGCCCTTAATGCTCATCGATTCCTATCCCTGTTTCTGCCTGCAGCTTTTCTCTCTCACGTCCCTTCTTTGCTTGTTCTTAGAATTTCTTGTAATTTCTCTTTTCCTTTCGTTTTTTTGTTCCCCACCCGTCTTCCCTTCATTTTCTTTCCTTTCCATCTCACCGTGTTCATTCCCTGTGTTTTGTGATCCCTATCAAGCGGCTCTCCTCCTTTGTGGCGGCATCGCTGGGCTGGAGAATTTCCCCCTCCTGTTCAAATGCAGGTATGGAAAATATATATGGGGAGAGCAGAGAGGGAGAGCGAGATGGTGTTAATATTGATCTTGGTTAATTAGATTCCTATTGGAGTCCCCTGGGGATTGGAGTGGCAAGGCTCGGTGTTTGAGTCCAGGCGGAGGAAACGGAGCCCGAATTAGAAGGGATTCCATTTTAAGCAGCAGCTTGTTTGGACACAGAGCAAAGAAATCAGTGCTTCTCATATTTAATATATTCAAATCATTCTTCTCAATCTGATCCTTCGCTCTGCGTTTAATTAGACATCCCTTTGTCTTTTGTTGCTGTCCTTTTTCAGGCTTGGCAGCATTTCTGTTTTCTGACTTCATTTGCGTGTGTGTGTGAGTGTGTGTGTGCGTTGGGACTTCCTCTATGCAATCATAGCCAGCATGAGTAGATGTGGTTCAGTGCTCCCATGAACATGTGTGATTACCCTGAAACATGTGTAGCCCACAGGATGTGGGTTTTAGCAGGCAGAGCGTTGTGCTCCACATGGCTGTGTATGCTCAGAGATTAGGCCTCCCATTTTCCTCAATTCTTTCACATTCTTGAGTTCTCTGAAGGAGAGAGCTGGCAGATGTATGAAGGCAAATCACTGTCAAAATCCAAGAGCGCAAATGAGATCCATGCGCGCGCGAAAATCAAACAGCCGTGCATGCATTTTACTTTAACGAGCGCTTTCAGATTTTCAGATTGCAGGTCAGGGACAAATAATGTACACTTTACTGCACGGGTACTTTTACTTTCTGCACTTAAAGTAGATTTTGCTGATAATAACATTGACTGAGGTTTTGAATGCAGGTATTTTACTCGTAGTGGATTATTGTTTCATCAGTATGGTATTAGTACGTTTACTGCAGTGAAGGATCTGAATACTTTTTCATCCACTTATTACTTGTCAGTGATTTAACAGTTAATATACAAACAGTGGTCCCTGATCTTGGCTCCAGATCTTTGAGCAGGTCCAAATTGTTGCTCATATTATATACAACTATATTACTAGCGTCTGTGTCAGAGTGATATCCGGTTTATCCCAAGACGAGGATTGTAACCAATTAGATGTAGAGATATAATGGCGATTGGGTCCGCCCACTTACTGTCAAAAAGAAAAACTACTCGCGAGCGAGCAGGTTAAAGTTTCGCGAGCGACTTTTGCTCGCGCGAGAGTGAATTCTGCTCGAGCGAGACGGAATTTTGCTCGCAGAGTGATGTAACAGCGCTCGTCAAAGTAAAATACGCGCGCGGCTGTTTGATTTTCGCTCGCGCATGGACAGTGATTTGCCTTCATACAGATGTTGCACATACAGGCTGGACTCACAGGGATCCGCAGCATATAGTCACAGTAACAGAGTGAGCTGTGCGCGCTAATGGAAGGAAGTTAATTCTGTGAAAATGGTAAAACCAATCAAGTATCAGCGAACAACCCTAATGTGCTCTGTCAAGTACTACAAACATACTATTGTGTTAGCATAGTAGTACTATATTGAAGATGTACTGTGTCAGTGACATTGTCCTGTTGTATTCTTAATTTCTTATGAAGTATTTATTCTGAATTTACTATGAAGCATCTGTTCTCCATAGAAGAATACTGAAATGTTGTATTCCTAGCTTCAAACTATGACGCTCTATAGCTGTGTCTCAATTCAGGGGCTGCATCCTTCGGAGGACCCAGCCTTCGCGGTCTACGTGGGCCGCGTCCTTTGAGGACCGCAAAGGCTAGACCGTGCGGTCTACGAAATGAGACGGCCTACCCTACAGAGGACTTCCTGTTTGCGTCAACAGCTGTTCCCGCCCCGCCCCCCTCTTGATGCTCCCGTCCCTAAAATCCCTGTTTAACAGGATTATAGTATATATATTTATAGTGTGTATATATATAATCCCTGCTCAGCAGGATTATAAATATATATACATATAAAATGTAATACATTAAACTAAAACCT
>NW_022280106.1:1407615-1446228 GCF_004355925.1 Anarrhichthys ocellatus | reverse complement strand
GGATACATCAGATGTGTCCTCCAAATCTGGGACCAGAAGGCTGCATTGAAGGACTCTTCAACAGAAATGTGAAATGGGACAGCACTAGTCGCAGCGCTGTGATGCAACCGGTCTACGAATGCAGCCTCCGAAGGATGCAGACCCTGAATTGAGACACAGCTTATGTTCCCCTCTCTTGGACGTATCAGTGACGGCGTGACGTTATGCATGGAGTCTTTTCAAAATAAACCTCACAGGAGGTTAGGCTTTGGAAACAAAACTACTTTGTTATGCTCAGGAAAAGATCCTGGTTAATGTTAATTTGACATTGCAGTGAAAATGACAGAAAAGTAGTAATGTTTAGGTTACTGTGCATTGTGAAAGGTTGGTTTAGACTTGCAGTGGTCCATAGGCGAGTAGAATTGGCGGGACGCGTTCGTTTGTCGATTAAGCGTCTATCTTTTCTCTTTGTATTTTATGAGGCAATTGAAAAAAAAACTTGGCTGACTAATGACTCCTGTGACTAACGGTACTTAGTCACTTGACTAACAACAAAATAAGTTGACCTTTTAGTTTTACTCGGGACACAGTCCTGTGTTTGACCCATCCACCTTTAACGGACTATCGCACACGTAATCACACACGTAATATATAACATACTGTGTATATAATGTCATTTGCTCTGAGCATCTAAGAATAACGCGGGTGTGTTTTCATTGGAGAGTTTAAAGCCTTGTTTGATGAACAGGCATTGGTATTTGAAGAGTTGAAGATTTGAGAAGCCTTTGGATGTGTCGTCCCCCAGGGTGTTCTGGGTCTTCCCTGTGCTTTCCTCCCATTTGGATGTACCTGGAATATCTGACATTCTCACATGAGTCCTTTCAATGCAAAGAGCAGTGTTTCCACACCACCCTGCTTCCTGATTGTGCCTGAGCGTCCCTGTCTCTGAGGGTGAGCCCAGACAACCTGTGAGGAAAAACTCATTTTGGTTGCTTGTGTTTGTGGCCTCATTCTTTTGACCACTATCCAAAGACGATGACTGTAAAGGCTGTCCAAACCTTGATAGCCACACTCCACTCTCCACACATTCTACTGTGAACACTACTGTATATAAAAATGTATGCAGTATCCAGGCTGCTCTGGATAAAATTTACATTAATACTTGTATAGATTTAGAGTATAATGTGTGTGCAAGGCTACTCAGCTACTCATGTCATTATGATCTCACTAAATTTAGCTGTAGCTGCATAAAACTGATCACTTATAGAATCATGCTGCACAGTTTATTTTTACAATATGATTTTAATTATTTAAATTACTTTATTGTATTATGATAATTTAGTTGATACGTATTAATAAATAATAATGAAGAATATACTTTTGTATGTTGTTTCATGACCGTCTCCAAAGTAACAACTGAACTGCGCACTATAAAAGTTTTGAATCAATACTCAAAGATCTAATTGACCCTTACAGGTGCTGTAATATAACACTCTACTGTATGACATGTGTCAGTCAGTCACCACCAGCACTGCTTAAAGCAAGCCAAACTCTGTTATAATGTTTCTATAGCTGGCAGTTTGTTTGAAATAAAAGCTGAATGGGGGGGAAAAGATGAGAGAAGTGCTTTCAAAAAATAATAATAATAATTCAAAATAATTCAAAACTTAGTATGTGCAATAACTTAATTTGCAGTGTGTGTAATTCCTCACCAGCAATGTAATACAGTTCCGAAGGTATAGGATTTTCAATAACACATTCTCATTTATTTTTATTCTGTCTACAGAACATTTTTTATGAATCAATGTTTTTCTGCCATGCTGAAAGCAAAATGAATAACTACGATGAGAGGAATTCATTGCAATGATGCATTAAGTGGCTTGCCAGCAACAAATAAATGCAAATGAGTTGATTGAAGACATGAGGTAATGTGCTACTGTCTATTTGACAGTAATATCTATTCTAGTCTATTTTAAGTGCCGGGACTTTGTTAGCGAGTGACCCGTGGAGTTGGCAGTTGACTTGGTCTCCAGTACTGCTGGAGTAAATGCTGTGTCAGATGTTAAGACACATTTTGCCATGTGTCTCCAAGTTGGCACATAGTTTGAAGGGGGGACTGACTTTCCTGTGATTTTCCGACATCTTGTAGAAAGCAGCCATTATCTTTGTGATAAGCGACATGTTGTGTTATCACTTACATCTCTGTGGGGCATTCTTTTTACCGCCACCCTAACCTGCTTACTGTGCCATTCTTCACCTTGAGGCTCATTTGATTCAGTGAGTCATTCATTGGGTGATTGATAGCGGCTCCTCACCCACCACCTCCCCCGTTGCCGTCCACCCTTTCTTTCTACCTCTTGGTTCCACCAGCTCACCTGTCCTGATAGCTGACACCCATCTCTCCATCTGTGTGCATTGGAACTACTCTGACTGGCAGCCCACCTAGACCCATCCATCCATTCAATGCCCCCCTCCCTGTCATCACGCCACATCCTTAATTGAATCCTTTCAATATATTCCCCGTGGCTCGATGGGAAGGGTCACTTGTTTCTGATTGCTTCGCCACACACCGGGCGTTAAGGACTTTCTTTATCGGGCGGCCAAGCTGTCAAGGTGGAATGAAATGTGTGTATGTGCGGGTATGGTTTGAGTTAGGCCTGTCTTTCTGTCTGTCCATCTGTTTGGCGTCCACCACCTCGTCCTATTCATCTCCGCGTCTGGCGGGGTAAAGCCTGAGTGAAGCTTTTTTTTTTCTCATTGTCTGCTTTATCTGCAAAGTAGAGTTGGATCGATGCACAAGTTTTCCACTACTGGCTGTTTTTAATTAAAAATCAGTATTGTCAAGCTGATGAGTATTATACAGTTGTTGCATATTTTTATGGGTTGCTGGATCAATGCTGAACTGGTTGTCTGTATTGCGAATTATTTAAAATGTGGCAAATAGATTTAATTCCAAATAAAGAATAAACATATATTGATTGATGCTTTTTATATATTTTCAGGTCATCATCCTTCCCTCCACCATCAATTAAAACTCAATATACAAATAATAGACTAGAGAGCGGCCAGCAGAGGCAAATATTAACTTGTGTCCTATAACGGCAAAAAATCTCCACTTCCTTATTTTTCAAGTTGCTTCTATTTATTTGCTGTTTTTTAAGCGTTTATTTTGAGTGTTAGCTTTATAGCAGTACAACCCCCCCCACCCCCAGCAAAATGGAATTAAATAAAATGTTAATATTTGTATCAGAGAAGAAAAGCAGCAGAGCAGCCGTGTCGTAAGTGTGGCATGACTCAGTTGTTCTGATGGAACTAGTGCTGTGGAAATGTACATTATGCTGAATTGATCAAGACAACAAGGAAATGTGGAGGAAGGGTTTGCATTAACAGCAAAGTTAAGCCAGAGACAGAAATGATTTTAACTACAAGATGATCAAATAGATAGAAATAAAGGCCTGTCAGAAATATGAGCCTCTTTGAAAAAAAGGGCTGTTTGTCATTGAATAATTCTGTGAATATATCTCTTTATATGGACATATCTTATTTATATGTGCTCTACTGTCTTGGTGAACTATTCCTTCATTATCTTGAACACACAAGGGCCTGTTTTTGCGGTGGCGCAACAAACTGCACGAGCAACCTGGAGAGTACACGGTGCTCAGGTGAGAGAAGCTGCATGCGAATGAGGAAGGATTCTATATATTTTGGTGGAAATTTGGTCTTAAACTTTGTGCTGAGAAAATATGTTTCTGGAGCAACATCAATCTGCTGCTAATCTGATGATATTGTCAGCAAGAGCAAACCAAACATGGCTCAGATCATTCAGAGCAATGAAACTACTGATGTGATTGGCTGAGAGCATGTACGTATTAATCACTACCCCCTCCAGCCTACATTCCACTTCCACCCAGTGATTCAAGTAGGTATAACTGTTTCAACTCAGTCTCACGTAAACTGCTCTACTGCCAGAAAGACTCACTAGAGCACTAAATGTGGATTAGTTCGCTGCAGAAAATAGTCCGCAGCAAATGCCCTATTCCCTCCTCCTTGAGCAATGTTTGTAATGTTTGCTAAAAACTAGTGACCATCAGTTTTTAGGAAGTTTCAGAACCGTTTAAAATGAAACCATTTGTTAAAGGTTAACATCTTCAGTAGAAACTATGGTTAAGGCGATATACAAGTAATAACAATAACTGTGATATTTAAAATGATAAATATATGATAATATTGTATAAATAATGCAGCACCTCTCACATTATTTATATTGTGGTTACAGACTCTGTCTCCATCTTCTTACATTCATATTTTGAGTGTTTTTCTTCTTGTGTCGGGAAAATCTGATATTGTTACAGCGCTAGTAGGAACCAATGAGCTGACACATTGTTGTTTTTTATCTTTTCATGGGATTTGCCAACAGTAGCACATACCTAGAATAACACCAGATTAATTCTTTAAAATACACATAAATAGTACTGAGACAACACAAAGATGGTGGAAATTTTGTGTTTTAATATATAATTTGTTAAATGATTTTTGCCATCAACAACTGAGATTTCCCTTTTTTCAAAGCATACACTTAAGGAGATGTCATTGAACAGCAGTTTTTCTGATGTGTTACAGGGTGGTTTGACAACCTTTGTTTGGAGCCATCCTGTGTTTATCTTGGTGTTTCACTGTGCCTCAATACATGAAACAATCCGTGTGTGTGTGTGTGTGTGTGAGAGAGAGAGAGAGCTGCATATCACAGTATTATTACTCTAGCTCTCTGATTGACTTCATCTGTCTCTCATCAAGCTTCTGTTAGCCCTGCTGCTCTGGACTCGCATACACTACAAAGCTGTGTGTGTGTGTGTGTGTGTGTGCGTGTGTGTGTGTGTGTGTGTGTCCCTGAGTGCACACACCCGCCTCATTAAATCATCAGACAACAAACCTCCACCTCCCAAATCGCAAGTTTGCCTCTGCGCTGCGCCATATCAGTTAACGAACACACCTCCTCATCTAATGTTACATTATGGAGTCTCCCTGCAATTGCTGACAACTCTTTCTGATTGATGAGGCAAAGAGGATGGAGTTTATTTCTTTACATCCTCACAGCTAAGACTTCAAAGTCAAGACACCTTCCACCAAGCTTTGGTGAGCAATGCCAATGGAGATACTTCATCTTTATTTGTCTGTTGTGCAGCTTTCATGCAATCATCTTTTTTTATTGCTGCGATCGTATATTCCTTTTTGTTTTGTATCTTTGCTGCTGCATCACATGAATTCATCATGATCACCATGATCATCAGAGCATCTAGCAACATCACAACTAATTTCCCGAAATACATTGCTTCTTTCTTTTGTTTTGTGAATGCATTTGTGTATGGTTGGAGTTAAGCCAATCCATACCTTGGAATTCTAAGGTTTTACAATGAAAAAATGAATTATTCATTCAGTTGTTAACATTCTGTCTGGTTGAATTTACTTTCATGCATTATTGGCCTTAAACATTTTTAAAGAGAAAAGGTTCTATGAGTGTTCTAAACTCATTCACTAACTTAGTTACAATGTTCCAGTGCTCAGACTATACCAGCTTCAGGTTCTTCCTCTTCATCTTGTGTTGCTTCACTGCTCTGTGACTAAGCTTTAATGGGATAGTGCATTACTTTTCCCCTGTGCTGGTACTCCTGTCTGCTTGTCCAAACTGGGGCCGTGCTGACCACCATCTAAAGTAGGTAATAAAGGTAGTAGGTAATACAATACAAGTGGGTAATATGTGCTGACTATGGATAAGTACCTCACACAACCACAATTGAAAACACCCAAACTATCCCTTTAACTTTAACTGAAAATGATTTTACCATTAGCTATGACGCTGGACAGCAAGACAGCTCATGGCAAAATATTTGCAAAAATTACTTGTATCATTAGATCAGCAGCATTTAATTTATTTTTTGAGTTATGTTTTGGTGAGGTAAACTTGGGTTGTCTGACAGTGAAAATATATACAGTACTGTATTATTTTAAAACTCCCTTCAATAATGAATAATGGAAAATGCATTTGAATGCCAACAGCTGAAATTGCTGAAAACAAAGATATTTGAAAAGAAAAACCCAAATGCATTGCATGGCACGACTGAAAAACCTGAAAACTGAAATGTAAACTAACACAACTGGAAGCAGAACTGCATTACCTGAGGATTAAAATACATTATTAGAAAAGCTGGAAGCTAAACTGTTTGTAGTAATATCACTTTGGAACAAAAAAAGAGACGAGGACTGAAATGTATTGCCTGAAAAGAAGGACTGAACAGCATTGTATTGGAAAAGCTTGAAGTTGTCTGAAAAGAAGTTTAATAGTTCAAAATATTTTTACCCATATGCTGTTTTAATTAATTATGTAGCTAAAAGTATGCCAAGGAGTAAACTGAGTAGTTTTGAAGTGAATTTGAAGTTTCCTCCAATCAATTTCTAAAATCTTAAAAAAGGCTTGATATTGTATACTGAACGTCCTTACATTTCTGAACATTTTAATATTTGAATTTCTGTAGCTGAAAGTATGCAGAATTAATAGTCAAGAGTAATAGTCAAACTATTGTTCTTGTTATCTTCATTGCATTCAAACTAATTAATGTTGATATCAAAACCCTAAGCTGTTTTCTTTTTTCCAAAAAAGCATTGCACTCTGTTATGTGGTTTTAATCTTGTGATTCCAAGCAGGAAATGCATTTTCAGTAATAGAAGGTTTTATCTGCATTGTGATATTCCAGAAAATCCCACTTAACAAGGCTATTGTAGAATTGCGTCTGAAATCACACCCATCACATGGCTGTTCATCTATCAGTACAAAATGATGATTTAGTGTAGACAAGACAATAGGTGTCTTCAATGTCAATTGTTCACTATAGAGTGAATAGTTTACAGTGTGTAATATATAGGCATAATAAATTAATTAGGGAGGGATTTTGGATGTGTGGCTTAATGTTGCGTTCACACGCATTACTTGCGCTAGTTAGACAGCAGGATCATTTGTGTATATTTGCATCACTCGTGGTAAACACATCGGGGGGGCTTACCTTCATGTGGATAATGTTTTATCAATCATTGTCAAAATAACCACTATTGCTGCTTTGTACATGTTGTGCAAGTCCCGGATACCCTGGGGTTCAGAACATCCTCCAGAGGCACGATGTGAACACACTGTATCACACATAGTTTAGCCTGTACAAATATGAGACAGCTTTGTTTCACCATTTCTGATTCAACGTCAGGACATCAGTGAAGCAGATAGGCTTTCGCGACACAGTGTTACACAAATCTCTCTTTCATACAAAGTCAATGCAACTTTGAAAGCGAAAACGTGAAATACGCGCCATTAGCACTTCCCGGCTTCGCCCAATGTAAATTTGTGCCGATTTGCGTCTTTGAATTAGCTTTGTACGTAATCAAGCCATGCATAGGTTTGCTTCAAGTTTGATGTGAACAGAGGATAAGAGTCTACAACCATGTTAGCGGCACTGTGAGGCTGTACTTGGGCGCCACGGCGCTTTAAATTAAATGCTATTGGCATGCTAACATACAAACAAAGTCATTTAGGATGTTAGCATGATAACATTTGCTCTTTAGCACATATGATGTACAAATGATGGGAATGTAATTAGTTTTGCAGGACTTCGGTCATAAACCAAGGTATTGAACACGTTCGTTTGTTTTGCCTTATTATGGATTATGGTCTGATGAATCCAAGGTCACAAATTCCAGGATTAGTATAACCACTACTACTACACAAACAACATGGGTCATCTTGTGGATAATGCAGTGAATCAGGCAGTAATCAGCAGCCCTAGTGGTTTCCTGATAAAAACGTTTTCTGATTATATGTCAGCTTGCCCATGAAAAACACGCCCATTATTCGACTTATCAGTAAATGAATGTTGCAATTAATTGATTTGCCAGAATGCACATTTGGCTGTTGTGGTTTGGGATTAGAGTCAGGGATTAATAGAGGACCCCCCTTGTTAATGCATCAGCTAACAAAGGGATGGAGGGGAAATAGAAGAAAAGAAAAAGAAGTAAGCTGTGATGTAACAGAAAAGCTATCAGCAGTGGATTAGTTGTGTGAAGAAGCAATCCATTGACTCTGTTCCTGCCATGTGCAGCTTACCCCCCCCCCCCCCCACACACACACACACACACACACATACATTCCTACATTACCAACAGTGGACTATCATGTCATTTTGATTGGTCATGCTGAATACGCTGTTGGATGGGAAGGTAAGTGCACACACACACACACACACACACAGACACTTAGTATAACCATTATGCACACAAACATGGAGCCTGAGGGCAATGGGGGAAAAGCTGCTGAAACAACTGTTTCTGTGCTCCCTGGGGGCTCTGTTACAGAAAGCCATTTTAGAGACTAAATAAACAGGTCTGTTACTGGCCTCTGCTGCCTTGCCATATTTCTACCATCAACTGCATTGAATGTCTCGGAGGGGAAAGGTCGAGGGGCAGTTTCAAGTACAACAGGGGAAGGATATATGTTTGTGTTGTTTCTCTCATGACAATTTGGAGCTTTGTCTAAGACAATCAAAGGTCAAACATCTAGTGATTGCAATGCAGTGCTTTACTACTACACAGTAGGTTTTGATTAGAATGGGATTCCATACTTAAGAGATTACTGCACATTTCCCATCTGGCACTTGGGTATTCCTTAGGAGGAGCTGAAATAAGATGCTGGATAAAATGAGGTTTGGGCTGATCAGTTCATCATGTTATCACCAAAACATGATCAGGCTAATTGACTTATAAATCTGTCAATGATTGTTTCGGGTTTTTCGCGACACTTGTATTTATGAACAAAATGTATTCATTGTCAACATTTTGAGTCAATATGAAATATGCTAATGTTTGGACATGATGGCTGTGGACAAGACATAGTTTGTGTGTCACAATAGGTCAATTTTATTGGCTATGGTTACTGTATTTCAATGCTCTTGACATACAGTAATCATAGCCATATAGCTAATACAGGCATGTCCTATTATTCTGTTTCGTACATGGGTATGAACACCTAATTCTAGATATCCCTCAGGCAGGCAAGCATTCCTACATGTTAGTGTGTGCTTTGTGGGTCCTGTTAAGTTGAGGTGGAGATAACGGTGTGTTAGTGAAGGAGCTGTGCGAGCTTGAGAGTCTATCTCAGCTAAAACGATGATTAAGGGGTCTTGCCCTTTAAATAGACAATCCTGTTGACCCAATTTAGAGTTGCGATCAATCCAGCACTCGCCACATTCATTGAGACGCCAAGCATTGATTTTTTCTTTTCAGGCGGCGCTGCCTGCCTGCACACAGAGAGGAGGGAGGGGAGCCCAGTGAAGCCATCCACTCTACTAATACATGTACGCCCATACATGCATTAGTATCAGGGTTTACAAAGATATTTTTTCTTATTTTGAACGACACCAAACACAGTCATGTTACACAGCCACTTCCCAATGCATTTCACATACAGCAACTTTAAAGCATCTGTGCACCAAACTTCATTAGGATTTCCCTTTTGTGTTAATGGTGCTTATGATTTCAAACAAGGCTCATCATCATGAGAATACAGCTATCAGATGGAGCTCAATAGCTGTGTTTTGCTGTCGTCACACTAAATGCAAAGCATATTTTAGCCTTGCATACTCACACGACTTGGACAGTGAGATCATGTGTGTTTATTCGCATTACTCATGCGAGACTCGTTAGTGAGGAGGTGGGGCTTATCTCCATGTTGATACTAATTTCTCTAAAAGATTCTTCATGTAAAGGCAGGGTCCCAGAAATTTCCCAGAACGTTTTCTGTCCGCCATCTCTTTACATAATCAACCACCGTTGAAATAACAACTACCGCTGCTTAGTACACGTTGTGGAAGTCCCAGATATGTTTAAAAAACAAATTCTATTGAGCCTGGGTTTTATCAAGCTGTATTATCCGTATCTTGCAAGTAACACCTCAGCTCAATTAAGCTGGTTTACTACAGAGGTATGAACCCAAAATTTTGTGCAATGATTTCATTGCAATAAACTGATCAAAAGGATGCTGAAATAACTACACAATCATGCAGATTTATAAAAAAAATCTGAGTTCATGCTTTGTCAGGTCAGTCCGCCAGATGACAAATATCATTTTAAATGCTTGTTTTCTGTATGAGTTCGAATTGATCAAGGCTATACTGTGCTAAGAAACACTGAAAATAACTATCTACATAAGGCATAAATATGACAGCAACGTTATTGTTTGTACACTAACACGTTACACATTTCTACAAATATGATTTTCATCTGGTCTGTGTCAAATATGAGGTACTATGGTAAAGCTCTGGGTGCCCACAAAGGGCTACTCTAACTTTTGCCTCCATTTCTGATTGAACAACAGAACATCAGTGATGACAGGAGAATCTCCACGCTGATAGGCTTTTTGTGACCCAGCATTACAAAACTTTCTTGCACAAGTTAAAAAATGTAACCCAACTCAATATGATAGCGGCTCAGAGGCTACACATTGCAAGATGTGCTGAGTGATGTTGACCAGAATATGTTACGATCCAGCTCAGAAAACATCAATGAATCTGTCCTTTAGTCATTTCTGAACAACTTTGGGTTGATGAGGTCTGCAGTCCGAGATGTTATGGGGAAAAAAACCATCCTACTGGCTGAGACGCGTGGTCAAAGTTGCTAAGCAGTCTATTCTAATTACGATACTTGTTGTCGTACTTCAACTGTTCTATTTTCACAGTGGACATTTGGTTTGCATGCATTCTTTAACAGGTCACAGGAATACAGTACACTGACTTGACTGGTGGCTACAGAAATGACAATCAATAGTCAAGGACATTAAATAATGCTGTAGACAGTATATATGTAAATACAATATCAAATAAATATATGTTCATTTTTTATTCCTTTTATTTTGTTTTCAGTGTATGCCTGTGATCAGTGTGTTAATGCCTTGTGGTGTAATTGGTTCTTTGAAAAATGTGGACATCAGAATCAGCTTTATTGGCCATGTATGCGAACGCATACAAGGAATTTGACTCCGTTGCTCTCAACGTACATCCAGAGAAATTACAAATAAAACAAGGACAACAAAGTAGAACAGAGGTAAGCATAACATTTAAAGACTATGTACAATATAAATATATATCCAAAAGTATATATATATGAACATAAACATATACAACAACTATGACAACGGAATTGAGATAATAGTGCAAATGGAGGTAATAGTGCAGTATGACTGATTCATTGTTCATGAGAGTGACAGCCAGCAGAAAGAAGCTCTGTACAGAGCTCTGTAGCGCCTACCAGAGGGGAGGAGTTGGAACAGCTTGTGTCCAGGGTGTGAAGGGTCTGCAGTGATCTTTCCTGCCCGTTTCCTGACTCTGGAGGTGTTCCAAGTCCAGGATGGAGGGCAGGCTGGCACCAATGATTCTCTCTGCAGGCCTGACAGTCCGTTGTACTCTGTTCCTGTCCTGTTTGGTGGCCGATCCAAAAGGAGAGAGGAGCAGAGAACCGATTGGATGATAGTGGAGTAAAACAGAATCAGCAGCTCCTGCGGCAGGTTGAACTTCCTGAGCTGGCACAGGAAGTACAACTTCTGCTGGTCCTTTTTCCTGATGGTGTCGATGTTGGAGGCCCACTTCAGGTCCTGGGAGATTTTGGATCCCAGAAACCTGAAGCTCTCCACAGCTGACACAGTGCTGTTTATTATGGTGAGGGGGGGACAGTGTTGGGGGGCTCCTCCTGAAGTCCACTGTCATCTCCACAGTTTTGAGCTTGTTCAGCTCCAGGTTGTTCTGACCACACCAGAAGAGGACCAGCTGTTCAACCTCCCGTCTGTACGCAGACTCATCACTGTCCCTGATGAGGCCGATGACCGTTGTGTCGTCTGCGAACTTCAGGAGTTTAACAGACGGGTCCTCTGAGGTGCAGTCGTTGGTGTTGAGGGAGAAGAGCAGTGGGGAGAGCACACATCCCTAGGGGGCGCCAGAGCTGATAGTCTGGGTGCTGGATGTGTTTTTTTCCAGCCTCACCTGCTGCGTCCTGTCTGTCAGGAAGTTAGTGATCCACTGACAGGTGGAGGCTGGCACAGTGAGCTGGGAGAGTTTGGGTTCAAGTATTTCTGGGATGATGGTGTTGGAACGCAGAGCTGAAGTCCACAAACAGAACTCTTGCATATGACCCTGGGGAGTCAAGGTGTTGCAGCATGTAGTGCAGTCCCATGTTGACTGCATCATCCACCGACCTGTTTTCCCGGTAGGCAAACTGCAGGGGGTCCAGCAGGGGCCCTGTGATGTCCTTCAGATGGGTCAACACCAGTCTCTCAAACAATTTCACGATCACGGACGTCAGGGCGATGGGCATGTAGTCATTTAATCCTGTGATGGAGGATTTCTTGGGGACCAGGATGATTGTGGATTGTTTGAAGCAGGAGTGAACGTCACACAGCTCCAGTGATCAGTTGAAGATCTGCGTGAAATTGGGGGCCAGCTGGTCAGCACAGACTTTCAGGCAGGAGGATCTGTTTGGGCCCAGTGCCTTCCTGATCTTCTGTCTGTGAAAGAGCAGACTCGCATCCTCTTCGCAGATCCTCAGTGCCGGTGGTGGGTTGGTTGGGAGAGGTGAGGAAGTGGCAGGCATTGTAGGTGGTTGTTTGATGTCAGAGCAGTTGGGGGGTGTGAGAGTAGGCTTATCAAACCTGCAGTAGAACACATTAAGGTTGTCAGCCAGTTGCTGATTCTCCACAGTGTGGGGGAATGGTCTCCTGTAGTTGGTGAGTACCTGCAGGCCTCTCCACACTGACGTGGGGTCGTTGGCTGAAAACCTGTTTTCCAACTTTTCAGTGTAGGTCCCTGATCTCTTTTGTCAGTGTGTTTCTGGTCTGGTTGTACAAGATACTGTCTCCACTTCTGTAGGCCTCCTCCCAGCCCGAGTTTTGCAGTAAACCAGGGTGCATTGTTGTATGTACAGAAGGTTTTTGTCGGCACACACGTCCTCACAAAAACTGAAATATGATGTCACAGTGTCAGTGAGCTCATCCAGGTCTGTAGCAGCAGCCTCAAAAACACTCCAATCAGTGCAGACAAAGCAGGACAGTAATTCCAGCTTTGCCTCGTTGGTCCATCTCCTCACAGTCTTCACCAGGTTTGCTCTGTTAAGTCCCCAAGAACAATGAGCAGGGAGTCTGGGTGTTTGTGCTCCATGTTGGTTATCTGCTCAGCCAGGTGTTGTAGCGCCTCACTAACAGGCCTGAGCTGGGATGTAAACACAAACCAGAATGAAGGAGGAGAACTCCGGTGAATAAAATGGTTTGCAGTCTATGAAAAGTGTTTCTAAGTGAGGGCTGCATGATTTCTTCAACACTGTGACATCCGTACACCAAACTTCGTTAATATAGAAGCAGATTCCGCCTCCCCTCATTTTTACCCGATAGCGCCGTTACGCAGTCCGCTTGGAGGAGTTGGAAGCCCGGCATATGTAGTGCGCTGTCTGGGATGTGCTCACCAAGCCAGGTTTCAGTGAAGCACAGTGCGGCGGATCTGCTAAAGTCCGTGCTTGCTCTGTTGAGGAATCACAGCCAATCACAGGGGCTTGAAACTAGAGATTGAGACCATAAACTCATGTTTACAATGTTTACTGAGGGAATACATCAAGTAAGAAGTAGTAATTTTCTCATAGACTTCTATACAATCAGACTTCTTTTTTGCAACCAGAGAAGTCGTCCCCTCATAGACATTAGAAAGAATGCAGGTTTAATGCAATTTCGCATTGGCTTCACTTTTCAGAACCGGAGGTTGCCGCCTGGTTGCAACCCATTGAAAAGCTAAGGAAAGCGACAGTTTGTTGCTCCAATAAAGAGCAACAAACTGTCGCTGATTCTTCCCAACCCCTTTCAGGGTTTCTCATCGGTACTGTGTCCCCACAACATACCGTAATACACCATGACATATTTTTCTAACACAGCTGAGCAAGGCAACTCTGCTGATGGCAACACAGCTGCTCTGCACTGCTCTCATACGGCAGTATGAGCTGACCGACAGCATCATCAAGGAACCATAGCAGCCCCTCAGGTAAACACTGTTAGCGCTGTCAGCACTTCCGCAGTAGTTTGCATTGTTAGCTTTGTTAGCACCATTAGCAATGAACCGCTGGCTCACCTTCAACATGTTGAGAGCCAATCTCGAATATTGCAATTGATAGACAAACAGTGATTTTTGTTATTTTCGAGTTTAAAGATGCAACCGTAATCTAGGAGAAATTGTGTTTCTTTCAAAACTTGATCCTGACAGTGCAGTTCTATTGGTTCCCAGTATAGAGACAGGGTAGCCATAAAGATGAAGAATCAGATAATAATCACACGAATATTTTTGCCACTAATTAAAGACCTAGTCTGTAGTTTAGGTATGAGCACATGTTGGTTGTTTTTCTGGGCTGAGTTGTTGTTCAGTGTGGTTTGTCCAGTGTTTATTAAGTGTGGAGGCCAGGCCATGTTTATACGACTACACAAGATGTATGCATGATGGATTAGATATATATCCTGGTGTTAAACAGGTGACTCGTTATAATGTCGCCCTGGGGGATCATTTGAAAACCTTGCAAAGGTCTCTCTCTTTCCCTTGCTTTCTCTCTCTCTCTCTCTCTCCCTCACACACTGTTGTCACAATAAATGGCTTTTCATCATCAGTGATGGTTTCATACGTGAAATCAATGACACATTCCTTTCGGGGGTATTTAAGAAGAGGCAATAAGCTAGTTTCTGTATCTCTGTACTCACACACACACACACACACACACACACACACAGACAAAACACATTCTATAGATACCATGGCCATCAGATAACACCTCAACCATGTAAATGGAGACCACAAAGCGCAGTGTGAAATGCACATCTATAATATTGAATGGTGAAAGCTTCAACAACAGTACTTCATGTCTGCGCACGCTCTCTGCCTCATTCCACAGAGATGTGTGTATGTGTGTGAGTATGTTTGTGCGTGTTAGGCCCTCTACATGCAACACAGTGTTTTCCCGCTGAACACAGAGAGAACTCCATCAAATCTCTCATAGTGCGAGAGATGTCTTTTTTTCCAGACACAGGGATGGATGGAGGGTGGGGAGGTATCAAAACCTGTTGAATATTTTACAAGTCTTACTCCACTACCCCACAGCAAGAAGTCCCCGATGGTGTGAAAGTGTGTGTGTATGAGTGAGAGGGAGATATTCAAGTTTGACAGCTACCACAGAGGGTATCTCAGGACTTCACATCTTGGGTCTTCAACTGTGAGTCATGGCCGTTTCATGCCAACTGCACAAATACAGACACACACTGAACCAGAGTCAGATAGTGAAAATAATATAAGACAAAGAAAAGAAATGTTACTTTTCCCTCCTGCAGCAGCAACCACAAACACTGGGACTGCATTTTCAATTCAGTTTAGATATGCACCAAAAAGTTGTCTCTGGCTGTCTGTAAAGCTGTGGTCAGTTTCAGTTGACCATCATTGTACCACAATTAACAAACCAGTTGTTTGGCATCAGTTTGTAAATTTTCCATGATGTTAGAACTCACACAACTCTTTTTTACACAAGGAAAATGCACCAGACTTGTTTAAAAAAGGTTGAGGTTTGCCTTGCCAAGGGCCAACAAGATGTACTGTGTGAAACCTTGTCTGCAGACAAATATGAACTGTTATTATTTTCTGGTGCGTTTATTGCAACCAACTGACTAACTAATGCTTTAAAGAATCAAAGAATCAAAAGACCCACATGTTTAGTGAGACCAGCTTTCTCCGGATGGGGCACTGGTGCTTAGGTGACGCATTCACGTCATCAGTTCATGTATGTTTGCGATGTACATTCAAGGGATTTTTGGTCACTGTAGTCATTCCTGCCGTCCATACTGGCTAGCTAGCGATCCTGTAACTTCAATGGAGGTATTCTTCCGTGAAAAAATTTATTCAGTGCATTATTACACGGAACATGGACTGGTGGATTCTGTTCCCAATTGCTCACATTGAAATTGCTTTAAAAAGATTCAATTTCACTATTTTGTAAATGTTTTCATCTTTTTATGAAAGCATGAGCATTCAAAATTTGACCTCAGAAATATCCAGTTATTAAATCATCCAAGTGTTTTTATCAAAACAGCATGATCATTCACTTCTCATTTCCACCATCCCTTCCTCTCTCTTAGTCAGTCTCTGATTCTCTATTTACATCCCATCTCACCGACTCTCTCTCTCTCTCTCTCTCTCTCTCTCTTGATTGATAGGCATGCCTGTAAGTCTGGCCCTGGGTTGAACTCTCCAATCTCTGCACCTTTAAATCATCCATGACCTGCCCGCCTTCCCACCACCTCAACGCACAACAAACACACCCACACACCCTGCAAAATGGTGAATCAACAGCATAGCATAGCCTTTGCTTTTGCTAAAAGGATTAGGAAACATGTGGCATGGTTGCAGCTGCTGCTTGACACGTCGGTGAAAGGCTACAGTCATTATCAGAGATTTCATCATTTTAAAGCCCTTCATCAATCATCAAGCGATATCAATCAATCAGCTGAGCAGATATCGAAACAACAACATGCAAACAGGCAAACAAACACACATGCGCCTCATATTAGACATGTGAGGCCAGACAGTGACATAGCTGTACACACACACACACACAGTCATCACTCACCTCTCGATAGAGACAACAGCCCTCTCTTTTATCAATCCATCCCCATCATCCCTCGCTCAGTATCTCTGGCCCCGTCTGTGGGCTTCATGTATCACTCGTCCTCCGTGGTGACAGGCCATCCTTCCGTCCGCTGTGATGGAGGACACTTTGGTGGAAAGCTGGATCCCTAAACAGACGCATGAGGTTCAGATTTGCTCAGCTGCAGGCCCAGGATTGTGGTCCCATTGATCAGTGCCGTGGTTTGGCTGTCGAATCCTTCCAGAAGAAATGCAGTTTCTATTGACATACATGCCAGACAGGGAGGGGTCGCTGGACCTGAACGAGAAGCACTTGAAGATCACTGAGCATGTATCCGTCTTCTGCACTCTCACTCCTGAACCTCGCCATGGTTCACAATGAGATTTTTCATTAAAGTAACATCACCAATTCTCATAGTTTGGTGTAGATAAATGTGTTTTGGTGCATTGCAATTTGATTCTCATCACTCAACATTTCACTGTGCATTCTGTGGTGTGCATGTGACACATATACATCCAAGAAGTTTCAGGAAGATGTGCTTAGAGGCTAACCTGACAGGTTTGTTACACAGAACTATCTCAGAAGCACGTCATTGGAAACTGTTGGCAGCCACTTTTCAAAAAGTACAGGCAGTGGTGGGCCGTCAGGGCCAGCAAAGCCTTCTCTGCTGGCCTTAACAGAGTCACAAAATTATAGCTATTTTATAATTCAATAATTTTTCACAAATACACTACATGTATTATCATTTTTTTCCCATGAGCTTCTTTTCTCATTGCACAGCTACTGTCTTCCTCAGTTGCTCTGCTTCCAGCCTGCAGCTTGTTTTAAGTAGAGCTTTTATCCAATCAGATTCAGCCCCTATGTCTCTATGTAAGAACAGAGGCCCGAGGCCCTCTAGGTAGACTTTGCAGATTAAAGATATGTAAGAAGTTATGATGTTGACATGACATTTTTAGCATTTTGCTTGGTGTAGATTCTTTTTTTTTAACCTAGCTTTGTTTTTTTAACATTCAATGGATGAAGGAGGAGAAACGGATTTCTGAAGAAAGACATTTCCAGAAAAACTAGACTTCGTAAGACAGGATCGGCCAACCCCACAGCTAGCAGCCCTGACCCAGCCAGGAAAAGGATTTGTACGAACGGTATTTCTGGCTAACAGTGTTGGAGAAGCGTTGCACATTTTATTGCTGGGAATGCGTTTATTTGCAACTGAGCGTCTTGGTGTTTGGAGCTACGCTACGCTAACCTGAGGTGGCTAACCAAGGCAGCAACACAACACCATAGCATGACAGGACACTTACAAGCTACGGTGCTTTTGAAAACTTTTGCTGAGACCCGAGTGGATCTACAACTCAAAGAACACGTTCACAGTAGGACCTCTGGCTGGAACTGAACCGCACCGATGTTCTGTTCAACCGTCTCATTGAACTCTTTGTAATCAAAGAAAGGAGGATGGACTTTGTCTTTAAGTGAACAGCAGCTTTGGTAAGTGAAGTGCTTTTGTGTTTTTACATATGCAGTAGAGTTACTACTGTGTTAATTTGTCTATGGTGTCCTTTATATGATCTGGTTAAAACCTCTTCTCACTCCTGCATAATTTGCCTAAAACGCCTATCAACCGCGTACCCAAAGTAAACTGACAGCTCTTATTGAACCATTGGGAGTACATGTATGGTTTTAGTCTTTATTGAACGGCAACACTCTGAAGTTTCTTCACAATCAGTCAGAATCACTGTAAGTGCTACTAGCATTGCGCTAATGCGTTTTCAGCACAGTGAAAGAGAAGCATTTTATTTCCGCCTAGATTTGTTTTGGCCAACAGATGGCAGCAGTTATCTATGGCTGGGACTGACAGGCTTGAAAAGACTCTCCTTCGGCAGCTAACAGTTATGACACCTGGTATAAATTAAAATTCAATAACAATACGATAGAAAATTGATATTTTACACATGCAGCCGTGTAAAAAGGCATTCGGAGGACTGCGTCACCATGTCAAAATGCATATACTACAATAAACTATGTGTTGGAAATTCGAAATATAGTTTATTTATGTTAACATACGGTTAACTATATCATATTTAACCATTATCAACTTTCACAGATTCTTGGAAATTTTCATGAACCAGACTTTAGTCTTCATACTCTGTCCCAGGAACTTGACTCATGGTTTCCAGTTCAGGTTAGAAAACTTTTCCAGCATTCAATCTGATAAATCTGCATATCCTTGGCTTCGTAATTTCATTGGCTATGTGGAGCCTGAGTTTGAACTGGATCTGTTGCGATTGGCTCGAGCTATACCCAAAGAAGTGAGGCAGGCATTGTCTTTGAAAGCGGGCTCTCGTTGGCTGTTCCAGACTGTGGCCGGGCTATAGAAGCTCCTATTGGGTCAAATGAGGTGTCAATCTAACCAGCGGAGTGCAGGCTCCATTTTGCGATGAAAATCTGCGCTCTGGTGACACTGAACGTGAAGTTATGCCCGAAATATGATCGCGAGTTATCATATCTGCTGGCTAATTTGAAATGATGCAACAGCCCCCCGTGGGTCTTTATGGACGTACTAATGTGTTTTGGACTAAATCTTTTACTGGATTCGATCGAGTGGACCCTTAGCCACCTAGCAAGACCGTTTTTGCTGGACTAGCATGCACAAGGGGGACGTTATGAATCATAATCGGTGAGTCACGGCGATATTTTATCGGCTATTTTTGGAGTGCTCGTTTGACAGAGACGTTAACTGTACCTGCTCACCTGGTACAGCACTCTGACGGCCCGCGGGGCCCGCTGAAATGTTGCTGCATTGATTTGTCATGCTTTGTTGTCATATAAATATATGTGACTGGTTCTTGTGAGTTTGTTCTTGTCATTGTGTTAATTATATTGATTTTGACTATATGCATTGTCCCTTAATGACGAAGCATCCCGGCATGCGCGGGGTTAGGGTCGGACATTTGATTCTCTGTTTGGGGTTTTGTTTTCTTTAACAAAGCGAGAATGATGGTCTGGAGAAATGGGGATTGTGTAGTGATTACTTTAGCCTGTTTGAATCAGGAGGGAACAGCTAAACGCTGCGGGGAGAGTTTGTAGCTTGTGTGCTGCTGTTGTTTTCCTGCTAAGCTAGTTTAGCATAGTGTACCTCCCAGAACACACGTGCATCACCAGAGTACAATGTTTAGTTTCCGGGGTCAGTGTCTCTTACGTCGAGTGGGTTGCCATGTTGAGCGAAGTCCACCGTAAACATTATATTTCCCACAATTTAAGCTTCTGCATTTTCCAAATGCACTAGTATTATTCAAACGTATTGTTTCGTTTGTAAGCCTCGTACCGAACGGTTTAATACGAATATGTGTATTGTTACACCCCTAGAAACAAATAATAACCTGTAGCTGTGGCGTCATCATGAGGTTATTAGGAGGTGGTTCAACTGTAGTAGGACAGCACTGAAGGCCCAGGTATAAAATGCACGGCACGCCACTGAATTACACCATTTATCCATCATAGTGTGACAAATGGCGATTGTACAGGTGATTGGATGAACTATCTTTCAATCAAACTCTTTGTATAAGAGTTGGGAGAAGTTCAAAAACATCTTTTCCAGAAAGGCCTGTGATCATTCACTACTTTTCTTTCAATGAATAAACACTCTCCAGTTCTATATGTACTGTATAACTGATGCTATTGCAGCATTCACGCTAGCCTCTTTAGAAGTTACCACTGTTGTTAAGAACAAATAAGTCGTCTCTCACACACACAAAACACAGCCTTAGCTGCCAGTGGCTCTTTACAGGACAGTGATGGGTCTAAACAACTGTATGTCAAGTATTACTTGAAGCCTGATCCAATGGATATGAATCTCGTGTCCTTGGTTGATCTTGTCATTTTGCGAGAATCCAGCTGCCATGCGAAGTAACTTGAAGGCACAATCAGAGATTTGTTGGCCTACATTTGTAGATGTTGAACCATCGTGGTGTGTCTTGGCGACCTAGAAATTGGATGTCTGTATGTTACCAAACTGCATAATCATATCCATGTCTTGCATATTTAGCAGGTGTCATCGTTGTGGAAAGCAGTTTTATAAGGTCTGGATGTCAGATGTTTATGATGATGAATATGATATGATAAATATCAGTCACCAAGCTGACCCTTGTACGTACATACATACTAAAATCAATACAAAAGAAATATCCTAAATATCCTGCAGGATCACATGAGATTTAAAGGTTGCCATTGTCTCATATGGTTGAGATGTTCTTAATAACCTGTGTCCCTTGCAAACTGGACAGTGGAAGCACAGAAAGTGTATATTCAAAATCCTCCCCGTCAGCGCCTTGCCGCAGAGCCTCGCGATCCATTACAGGACCATTGACACAGGATGAGCAATGAGATGTGGATCTTTGTGAAGACTGATCGCTCCAGAATCCGTGCTCAATATCAGAAATAGAAAGGTGATTTTTAAACCCTGCTAAGACACCACAGGGAATAATTCCTTGTGATTTCATCAAACAAAGCAATGTTTGTGTAATTAGATATGGTGAGGACTATTAATTTGTAGTATGCAGAGTGAGATTTGAAGGTGACTGGCTGTCTGGGTGTATGGGATGCATAGCCAGTAGAGCTTCACCTATTACACAACCACTATTTATGGATGTGATTATTGTGCAATTAGGTCTCAACCTCTAGGTTAAGTTTATGTGTGGCACTTAAAATTACTTAAACTTCTTAATCTCATTGATGATGAGAGTAAATCCATAGATTTCTTAAGAACATTAAAGTCATAACCCTTAAGATTTATATTTTGATTCTTATCAATCAAATGCTAATTTTGATCTACATCACTATGATTTATATTGGCAGATTGTTCCCGCAATAGCCATAAAAATGTATTTACAATCTGTTTGCCTCTTCTGGACATCATGGTGGTGCGCTGGTAGAGCTGTTGCCTCACAGCCACAAGGTAGGGTTGAGGCTTTACTGTTTGTATGTTCTATCAAAGTCTGGCTAGGTTTCCTCCCACAGTCCAAACACATGTTAAGTTAACTGCAATATTTACATAACCCTTATGTGTGAATTTACAACCATTTCACCAGAAAAGAACATTTATACTATTGGACCTTGGATTATATTCAGTGCCAATGTTTTTGTTAAATATTTCTGAAATTACTTTCTACCATACATCCTCTTGTCAACGTTTGCTCATTCAACTGTTCATATGATATCGTACAAAAAGTTATTCCCCATTTATGTGAGTTCTCCAACAAATGTCCAGCAAAACGTTTTCATTTTTGATTGTTAGATGCAGTCTTCTCAAAATAAATTTCCATCTTCACAGGAAACAACCGTGTTACGTTAATCTTGCTACTGAGAGCCCCCTTTAAAGGGGGCTAGAGGGGGGGGGGGGGGGGCAGAGTAAACACATGTGTACAATTCACTTTTGCGAAACGAATAAAATGATATTTTATGACATATCATATACCTATGTAACAAAGAGATTCTGGGCGAAACAACCATGGGAGCCATTTTACTCACTCAAAACAGTTATACACAAACTAATTCAATAAATTATAAGATTTACCACAATATCACGTATTTTTCGCCATGAATCGGCGACCTATGCACTCCGTTTACATCAAATAAAATTAATAATTTAAACGCATCGTACCTTTAGGTGATTTTCGTGATGAAAAACGCTGGAAAATGATTGTAATCCATTCCAGCGGTATAGTCCCTCTGCTCCACTGCGTGCCTGTGTTACAATGGCGTTTCGGGGACAAACTATGACGAAATGGTCAGCATTTCCCTGCTGGGCCAATGATTTTACGCGTGGGGGTTGCGCCGCACAGATCGAGATTTTTAGTGGCTGAATACTCTGTCAATCTACTAAATAACCCGCCTACTGCTTGCCTGAGTCTCTTCTGCATTGAACAAGGTGTCACATGATGAAATCCGCCAATCGCAGGCCTTACAAAGGGTTACATAGACACAGACAGAGAGGAGAAAATTCCATGGAGGAGAGATATGAGATCTCAAAATGGCTCAAAATGATGGCAAACTGCTTTATTAGGATGTATTGAACACTCTTAGTGATGAACCAAGTGAATATATAGTTAATATATAGTTATATAGTATATAAAATTAGAATAGAGCAGCGCAACAGCTGGTTCCAAAAATGAGAATTTGGCTTGACTGTCCGTACTTAAACCTCTATTATGCTGGCCTGCTTCACTCAATCAAAGTAACATTTGTATGTGGAGACATGTAAAACATGTTGTGCTATGACTGTGGCGTATTTTAGGCTTGGATCTGCATTATTTCAAATAAATATTTTCAATACAAGTGCTTTTTTTTCAGGGGAACCTGAAACCTTTCAATTTGAGCTGTGTTCCATCTTCATTCACTATTAACCAGTAACATATACACAATATTTACACATCTGAACAAGTGTATCACAAGTTTTACCTGTAATATATCATCAAAATTATTAAAATAGACCTTGTAGTTGGTGATCTGCACTCTCTTTAGTATGGGTATGGAGAAAAGATGGCGGATGCTGGCAAAACTCTTGGCTGCCGCTCCGTACTTGATTGTTAAGTTTTGTTAAATTTTGCTGTTTAAATGGATCCCAACGCTAAAAATCTGGCCGATAAAGTTAGCTGCTTGTTTGCGGCTAGATATTGCCGTCTACCATCCAATCTACTCAAACATCTTCACTGGATTAGCCACACCAGATCAACCTACCGTCTCCATCTGCCAAAGCTACCTCCGTGCTAGCCCCAGGACTCCCGGGTCTGGTCCACAGCGCTACATCGTTGTCCTGCTACTGGAGCTGTCGGTCTTCCCTGCCTGCTACATCGCTTGCCAACACGAGCCGCCAGCACGAGCACACCTGTTTATCCTGCCGGGATCTTTCCGTCCCGGCGTGGTTAGCAGGCTCGGGTTGGTCTTCTCTGCTAGCCACAGCCGCGCACCAGACCTCCATTTTCCGGGCAGGATCGTCCGGCAAACAGGCTGGTAGCCCCTCCAGGCCACCACTCCTTCCTCACCGGACTGTTGGCGTCTTGCCGCTGTTATGCTGTGGATCATCCCGTTGATACTCTTGGGTCGTACATCGCTTCTCCTCTCACGGATAGCCGGCTCTTGGTCACCAGCTAATGCTAGCTTATCGCTAGCGCTCCCCAACCGGACCATGCCGCCACTGTACTCCACGTCAGATCTTCACAACTTCAACAACCACCTGCGTCCGACTGCATGGACATTCTCAAAGAACGTGGAATACTTTGCCGAGGCCATCCTTCACACAGAGGTTCTGGCTGCATGTTCACTTACAACTTCACGTCCCCGAACTCCATCCCATCCCTCTGGTCCTGTCGCACCTGAACTTCCTTGTTACGTCACCACAACAAACAACACGTGAATCTGTCCAATCTCCGTCCCCTTCCTCAGTCCTCACAGCCTATCACAAAGCAACATCACCTGAAACTGGCTTTGCTCAACACTCGCTCACTCAACAACAAAAGCCTCATTCTGAATGAATTCATAACGGACAGTAACCTTGATTTCCTCTGCCACACTGAAACATGGCATAAACCCCTGGACTACTTCTCACTAAACCAGACCACTCCCACAGGATTCACATACATTGATAAACGTCGTCCTGAGGGGCAGGGAGGTGGTGTTGCTGCTGTTTACAGGAAGGACATTAAAACAACCACCATTCCCATTCCTGCTGTTCATTCTTTTGAACACCTTGCCTTCAAACTCTCTGGTCCCACTCCTTTGGTTACTGCTGTAATCTACCGTCCCCCCAAGCCAAATCCCTCCTTTCTCTCTGACTTTTCAGATTTTTTGACTCAGCTATGTGCCATCTCACCTTCCGTTCTCCTCCTAGGTGATTTTAACATCCACATTGATAACACTGACTGTACATCTACGACAGAATTCCTGGAACTACTACAATGCTTCAACTTCACACAACATATCAACTTCCCCACCCACAGCCGAGGTCACATCCTGGATCTGGTCTGCTCCACTGGTCTCACAATACCGCAACTCTCCAGCCTCAACCTCAACATCTCTGACCACCTGGCTATCACCATGGACATTGACATCCCTATCCCCATGCCAAAAACGAAGCGCAACATATCCTTCAGAAATCTCAAATCTATCTCCCCCACAACTCTTTCAGCCTCTCTTGCCAGTACCATGTCTGCCTCCCCTGCCCCGCTGTCTGATAATCCCACCGATCTTGTAAACTACTACAATGACACACTCTCCTCCTGTCTTGATCAGCTGTCTCCCATCAAAACCAAAACTGTCTCATTCACACACTCAGCTCCCTGGTATACTCCTGAACTCCACCAGATGAAATCTCAAAAGCGCCAGCTTGAAAGACTCTGCAAGAAAACCGGTTTAACAGTCCATCTCCAAGCCCTCTCCGACTACCTTCAACAATACAAAGACGCTCTCATTTCAGCCCGGTCCACCTACTACTCGCACCTCATACACTCTGGCTCCTCTAACCCAAAGGCTCTCTTCTCCACAATAAACAAGCTTCTCAAACCCAAGGACAACGCCTCCACATCCTTCACAGTGAACAAATGCAACTCCTTTCTTTCATTTTTCCAAACAAAAATTGACACCATTTACAGCAACCTGAACACCTCCCCCACCTTTTCCACCTCTCCACCTGCCCCCCCCCCCCTCCTCCTCCACCCCCCAGCCCCTTTCTCAGTTCTCCCTTGTGTCCCCATTGGAGCTGCCTAACTTCACAACTGGAATGAGAAGCTCCACCTGCATCCTGGATCCTATCCCATCTAATCTGGTCAAGGACTGTCTCCCAGCCATCTCACCACTCACAGTCATCATTAACTCCTCCCTCAGCTCCGGTTCAGTCCCCGACACACTTAAACTGGCTGCTGTTACCCCCATCCTCAAAAAACCTGGACTTGACCCTGACACCATGAGCAATTTCCGTCCCATTTCCAATCTTCCCTTTCTGTCAAAAATACTGGAGCGCATTGTCGCCACACAACTCAAAGCCCACCTCATCTCCAACGATCTGTTCAAGCCATTTCAATCCGGTTTCCGTTCAAAGCACAGCACTGAAACAGCCCTCCTCAAAGTCACCAACGACCTCCTCCTCTCCTCCGACGCTGGTCACCTCAACATTCTCATCCTCCTTGACCTCACTGCAGCTTTTGACACCATCAACCACAACATCCTTCTCTCCCGCCTTGAATCCTCTCTCAACATCACCGGAACTGCTCTCTCCTGGATTAAATCATATCTCACAAACAGACAACAGTTCATCAGTATCAACAACTGCACCTCCTCCACTGCTCCTCTGTCTCAAGGCGTCCCCCAGGGTTCGGTGCTTGGTCCTCTTCTGTTCATCCTCTACTTGCTCCCTCTTGGTAACATCATCCGTCAACATGGTCTTCACTTTCACTGCTACGCCGATGATGTCCAGCTCTATATCTCCACAAAGGCCATTACCACTGCTACTCACTCCACTCTCACCAACTGCCTCACTGACATTAAATCATGGATGCAAACCAACTTCCTCAAACTGAACTGTGATAAATCTGACATGATCATCATCGGTCCCAAATCCCTCACCAAAACCTGGGGTGACATAGCCTTCTCCATATCTGCCCCCTCCCTCTGGAACTCTCTCCCCAAACACATCCGAGACTGCACTCAAAACAAAATAGGGAACACCTTTGTTAAGTTTAGCTTAACAACTTTGTTAGGTTGAAGAAAGATTGTAGTTTGGGTTGAAATAACTATATATGTGTGAAAGTTACATGACAAATAAATTAACATTGATATCTGGTTTGGCATAGGAAACCACAGCGGTCTTTGGTGAAAACCCTACGCAGAGTTTATACTTCCTGGTTCACGATTATGTGGATTAAATACACGTTTATTTTGTGGAATATACAAATAATAATAATTCATTAATTATGTTTTTCTAATTATAAACATTATATGAAAACAGCCTGACTAAGGTATGGTAAGGTTAGGACAAAACGTGTGATCACAAATTTAAAAACAAACATGTCTGTGACGTAATCCAAAATCTGGTCTCCTGCATGAAAGTCAAGTCGGACACTTCTTAAATTGAAATTGTGTATCCACACAAAAGGGATTCACAGGAAGCATGCACACACTTGACAATGCATAATGCAGAAGACAACATTTGATGCTGTACATTTGGAGAAGGCAGTATAGCTGTCGTAACGGTTTGGTGAATCCTACCAGCCCAGTTTGTTTGGACGCTTAAACAGATTCAATGTTATCCCATTGTAGTTCTGACATAGTAGCCGTTCACGGTGTGTTTGCTACCCTCAGTAGTTGACACACATGAACTCTGGGACCTTTTATGACCTCATTAAATCACACTGTAAACTCAGATACACAGATCCCTCACTGGGTGTTATGAACTTAACACATTCTACACTCGCATTGACGCCCCTAACTATTGAGCTCTTGAGTGTGAAGAGTTGCTGAGAGCTTTACCCATCCAGGTACTGGTCGTCCAAGAGCTGCGGCAAATCAAGCAAGGCCCCAGGACTCTACAGTATCCCTGCAAGAGTGTTGTGGGCCAGTGCCATGGAGCTCGCCCTTGTTCTCCACATACTGTTCTACAATTTTAGAGGACCTCAACAATTCCCACCCTCTAGAAAACATCCACTAATGTACCGAGGCCAAATAAATCCCGTCCTAGGAATCACTATCGGGGCAGTTGAGGGCACCTCAATGATCATTGAATGCCTGCAAAATCTGGTGCGGAAGACCATCATTCCACTTGTCAGTCTACAGCAGGACCACCAACAGTCTTCCTAGGGCTGAGAGAAGAACAGAGGGTGCTGTAGCATGTCTCCTCCATCCCCTGCTACAACCCATCACTGGGCAACTTTGTAACAATCCTCTTCATCAACTTCAGTTCTGCTTTAAATACTATCAAGCCTCATCAGATGATAAACAATGTCCAGCACCTCAATGCCCCCCCACAACTTCCTCAGTGAAGGACCACAGAATGATTGTAAGGGCTGGTACGACATCTCCAACCATCATCACCAACACCGGAGCCAATTTCAAATATTCACTTTGACTTCACAACCGCTGCTAACAAAGACAAAGACTCTCTTACATACACATTCTGTCAGTGCTTTACAAATGCATAATTCAATGCATATTACTCTACTGCTCCTCCTGTTTTCACACCTTGCTGTCACACCTTGTACAGGTTGTCCTGTATGACACACACTGCTTCCAAAAACTCATTGGTCTCCAAAACTCCCAACAACTCTGACTCAATACCAAAGCCCATGAGCCTGGACACTGTTCCTACACCATTTTTTCATTCCCGATATCAATTTCCGTGTTGGCCTATCTATTACCAGTGAGTTAAAAAACAAAATATTCAGATCATTATTATTTTCAATAGCTATAGTCTACTAACCCTGTAGATATGTGACATGATTGTCAGTGTCATTGATGTATGGGCTGTCACTGGTTCAACCCTTTGTAAAAAGGGAAAAAAAAAATAAATAAAATTCATACAGTACATTAATTTACTGTAATGGAACTTTTTATTATCTAGTTTGATAATCAGTCATGACTTAAAAATAACTTTAATAAATCTACTAGCACCTACCCAATCGGCACTACACATGTAGAACTCCCAACAGCGATGAGGAAGATGCAGCAAGCCACACGTGTTAACTTATTCCATCATTGATTTCTGTTGCAGTGATTCTTTTTGATGATGGAAGCAGCTAACCAATGAGCAAACTTGCATCTTTTTCATCTGTGTTAAGAGTTGCACATGTGCCTTGCCGATCAGGTGGGATGTATGGATCGGGTAGTGAGTGACTCGTGTTGTTGTTGTTGTTGTTGTTGTTCCTGTTCCTGTGAAGCATAGGTGAGCTGGTAAATGATATGATAGACCCGACCCAGCATTTTAGGCTGTATCGGAGGCATTTATGATACTGGTACTCTTGTAACTCTAGTCTCAGCAGGAATTATGGTAAAAAAGTCATCAGTGAACAGAGGAGGAGAGATCACATTTTTCCAGAAGTTAGTTTCTGTATACTGCCGTCTTTTGCATATATATTTTTTCCCTCCATCTCCCATTCCACTTTCTCTACCATGCTTTTGATTTGTCTTCCCCTCTCTCTTTTTTTTTTGTTACTTCCTCAATCTCTCCATCTCCATTCATCCGTCTCCCTTTTCATTCTCTTTCTGTCCTGCAGCTACAATAGCAATGAGATCTTTTTTGCATTAAGGCCCTGACTGGCTTGGCTAAATGGGGCGGTGTGCAATTAGTTTTGCGAGTACTTATCTCATTAAAGTAAATGAATTATTGATTTAACGACACTCATGCTTTTAGAGGCAGGCAAGCTGCATTTATGACTCTCTCTGTTGTTTGAAAGGACACTGTCAATCTCTGCATCACAAAATCCCTCCTCTCATTTCAACTGTCTTGTCTGTCTTCACTTCTCTTTTACCCCAGTTCCTCTCTTCAGTCTCTTATCATCTGTAAGATCACTTTGTCTTCGCTCTTTGGATAAAAAACTGTAGTCATCATCATCACTAGTTTTTTGGTGCTTGTAATGGAAAGAAGGTAATAGTGTTTGTTGAATGTATAATGTAAAGTGTAATAATGGTAATTATTATCAAATTGATTTAATTGATTGAGCTATGATTCATGTTAGGGTCCATTGGGTACACTTAAGGTCTGTTAAAATTGTAGTAACTAGTATTCCTACTAAGTATGACATACAATTGAGTATGTAGTGTGTGCGTGGTACATGGATTATGATTATGTTAGAATTTCAAATATACTAGATTAGCAAGAATTTGTATAAGGTGTGAGTTTACTGGGCAAACTGAACGGCCCCAAAATGCATTGCATTCCTTCAGACTGTCCATTGCCTAGCTGCGAGGCATACAGTTCAAATAAGTAACCAATACAAAAAAATATTTACCAATGATGGCGAATGACGTTAACGAAAAGTTGAAAACAGAGGGAAACTGCAGGAGCTCACATATAGTGTTCTACAGAAAATATATTTAACACTTAAGTATTTTATAATTCTACTGGCCTTAAAATAATACTGGAAAATATTAAATGAGTAGAAGAGGTAATATTGATTTACATTTGTGAAGAACGATTTCCCTTCAATGGTAGCTCAGATTAGTTATGTCGTGATTGATAGTCATGTGATGCAGAGAAGACATAATATTTGAGTTTACTCAAGTATGTTATTATGCAGTACGTTATTAGGCAATTTTTAACGCAGCAGTCAACAGTCATACTTATTGCCAGTTGACCTGTTAGATGATAAGACTACCCTTTTTTTTAGGAGGTTCTTACATAAATGTGAATGGTAAGTCTATGTTTATTCAATCACATTTTTTTGTCACAAATAAATGTTCACTGAAGCGGTGAAGCGTACCTTTTAGCCTCTTTTTCATCTTTAAGTTTCTAATTGTGTTGAGTCCACTTTTTATTTAATATATTAATCTGTTGTATTATAACTTGTTGTGCATGATGAAAGTGTAGCAAAAATAACAAACAATGAGAGTGATATTATTACCAATATACCCTAGTTTACCCTGATTGTCTGACATAAATTCCTTTTTGATGTCAACATGATGTTAATGTCAGCTGGGTAAAGGTGTCATATCATTTGCAAGTAAAGGGGTCGTGTTTATCGAAGAAATTCATAGATTTTACATACCTAAATCATTGGTTGAGGGAGTGAAAAAAGAATCTGGAAAAATAATTATTTTCACGGCATACTCCAAAGAAAAAAAACATTGCATGAGTGGTGTAGTTATTTGGAATAGGTCATGGCTCTGGCACGTGAAGCTGACTTCCCCATTCCAAATCCTGCCTACATGGCTTTCATTGGCTGGATTGTGTCATTAGTATAAAGGTATAGTGGCTTTATTGCATTAGAGAGCCATGAGGGGAACACAAGTTCTAATCAAAAAACGCAAAAAGTTTTCAACTATTTGGTCTGAATCCAAAAAGGGAATTTCCTCTCTAGTTCACTCTCAACTAGCGTCTATAAACTGACACGGCCCACCGGTTGTTTTACCAACACAAAGGACTTTTGCCTCTGTACAGACGATGCTCTCAAACCATTATTTCAACATTACTTCTAGCGATCATTAATAATCTAACCTGTCATATATTTATCAATACCGATCTTCTGGTGAGCGGGTGCTCACTGGTATTGCTGTCACTAGATCTGCTGCTATTTAGGCTGATTTCTATCTCTTCATTGTATTCACAGCCACCATTCAACATCCAACACTAATGTTCTCTTCATACCTCCATGACACTAACAGCCCTCTGGCCCAGCCTTTTATTTGAAATGTTCTTATTTGTTTGTATAAAAACATCACATAATTCAACGCATAATTACAGTTTTCTTTTAAGGGTTATTTTTGATATGGTGA
The DNA here is from genome assembly GCF_004355925.1 of Anarrhichthys ocellatus. Lineage (NCBI taxonomy): Eukaryota > Metazoa > Chordata > Actinopteri > Perciformes > Anarhichadidae > Anarrhichthys > Anarrhichthys ocellatus. Next base: position 1,415,040 of record NW_022280106.1, on the reverse strand, counting down.
TGTTTTGTATATGACTGTCTTGCAATGAACCGGGTATTGCATAATTGCTGTATTGTGAAACCATCTTTATTTTGGACCACGGATCTTGACGGTATCGTATTGTGAGTTAGTAATCAATGACTCAGAATCTGGTATCGCCAGCAGGCGACCACAGTTTTCAGCAAAACGACTTGCAAGTAGTACAGAATGTCATCAGCATAGTGCAATGAGTTTGTATGGCTACAGTTAGCCCTGAGGCCAAACAGCTGGCCAGGAGTAAATGGTAAATGGACTTTACTTGTATCGCGTTTTTCTAGTCTTTCCGACCACTCAAAGCGCTTTCACACTACATGTCATTATTCACCCATTCACTCCCATTCATACACTGATGGCAGGGGTCCAGTGTAAGTGTGAAAGAAGGCCATGTTACCAAGTTACATTTATCTTTATAACTGCAGGATTTTCACCCACTATTATAGTACACATCGTGAGAAATACAATTTCATACTTACCCTTTATGATTTAATTAAAAAGACATTCAATATCTGTGTTGCTGATTTCATTTATATTAAAATAGTAGAGTTCAATATGCATGACTGACTATATATTCTTTTAAAATACTGTAAGGTTTCAATCGATACTTTTGGTTTCTGTGACACAATCAGAGTGAAGAAACTACAAGGGGCCTTGATATTTCTTGAAATTAATAAGCTTTCAGCATTGTTGGCAAATGAGAAGCTTTGCTCTAAAAAAAAAATCTAGTTTGGCCTTAAAAAGCACTACTAACCATTGCTTCATTCAATACCAACTGAAATACTACCTTTCTCACTCTCTGCCCTTTCAGCATGGCACTTTTTGAGGAGATGGTGGGGTGATGGGAGGGTGATCCACTTTGTGCCCGAGGGTAGATGGAGCGTGTTGGGCTGGTGGTGGAGCTCTGTAGCCCCCCTTGATCCTCCTCAGAGGGTCCCTGACAAGACTAGCTCCTGGGCTGCTCTGCACCTCCACTAATCACCCTCACTGGAGATGATAACCTGTAATCAGCACTTTTTCTGTCAGCCAGTCAGTCAGTCACGCTGCAAGAGACTGCAGGGAAGGGGGGGCAAGGGCTCACATGGCTTAGAAGGCAGAGTTAGTGCACAGTTTTTATTAATTTGTAAAAAGATAAGAGGTCACCTACAAAAAAGAATGCAACTGGTTTAACTCGGTGCTGAGTCTCAAAATCAGCTTTTACTTAAATTATTGTAATCCCTGTGTCATCTGCATGGTAGGGATGTTAAAAGTGAATAATTTACTGTAGAAGGACTTGTTGTGTCTGCACCGCCTTTCAGTCTCATTGCTTTGGCTAATGGTCTTTCTACCGTTCTTGCTCGCAATGCAGATCAAGACTTTTGATGCACAAGAAATAACTAGCTTTGTGGCAATTTCAATTTTGAATTTTCACATCATAATCAACAGCATAATGCAATTAGGTGTTGTTAACTTTCAATTGGCAACAACTTCCAATGTACATACACTGGCTAGTTAAATTACACAAATATCCACACCAGACATTACAAATGTCTTTGCTGAGGTTGTTACTGCAAAAAAAGCCAAAGTGAACACAGACAGAAATCCACGGACTGAAACATGGTATTCGAACCAAAGCTCTTGCAAAGTAGAGACGGCTATAGGAAGAAAATTAATTCAAATGATGCAGTGGTTGGAATTTGCCCGTTGGTCCTGTTATGCACAGGAAATAAAATCTGCAGCAAGCAGCTGAGACATTACCCTTATCGTGTAAGCTATGTACATGTATTGTAACGGTATTGATATAAATTACTAATGCATTAAAATCTGAAAAAAATTAGATGTTGAGATCACTAAACATAATTTGGAGTTGCTTGATGAATAAAGTCAAAGTCTTCAGGCTTTGTCCCCGTGAATATACAGTAGTCCAGTTAGTGGCAAGGCTTAAGTAGGTCTATACTAAATTTTAGCAGATTTTTTCATTCAGCTTGACATGTTTTTTCTTCTTCTTTGTGTAGTTTTACTGCATTCCCATTAAATTTGATGTTGTATCACTGCACTAGAGAAGAAAAAGGTATACTCTACTTATTCTTCTTGGGGTTATTCAGTTTTCCCCCTAGGGTTAGGGTTAACCCTAATGCACTAGTATTATTCAAACATATTGTTCGGTTCGTAAGCCTCGTACCGAACGCTTTAATACGAATACGTGTATTATTACACCCCTAGAAATAAATAATATCCCTAGCTGTGGCTCATAATGAGGTTATTCAACTGTAGTAGGACAACACAGAAGGCCCAGGTATAAAATGCACGGCCCGCCACTGTCTCAGGCTAGTTTATGGGTTGGTCTACTAATCTTCCGGATCTAGGATCTACTAATGCTAGCTAGCTAACTAGCATTGATGACCCTATATCCTATAACCCCAATTGGAAATTGGGGTTATAGGATATCATGCAGTAACGTTTACCCAGACTACATTTTAACTAACCTACTTTTTACTTGCTAATCTAACTACTTTTACTTTTATTTTAGTAAAATATCTTTAAAGTAACAGTACTTTTACTTGAATATGAAATTGTAGTACTCTTTTCATCCCTCGATTTACTTTGATCCAATCTACACACTGTGCAGTACCAAGGGAGGATGCCGGAGAATGTGGAGGCAAGTAGCCTGTATATGTGATTTGGAAGAGGCCTCTGTGTCAACCACAAGCTCTAAAACAGGTCAAAAGAGAAGAAAGAGGTGATAAAGCAAAAGAAAGAGTTAAAGGATGTAGCGTGCCTCAGGGAGGAGGAGAGCAAACAAAGCAGGTCAAGTGAATATTTTAGAGGTTGCTTTCTGAATCTTGTCTGACTGAACCTTTTTATGTCAAGCACTGGTTCAGCTGCACACCCTTTCAGCTGCTTTTGTTGCACAAAAACATACATTTTACCCAATACATAATATGCCTACAGAAATTTTAGATATAGCACGGGCCTTGACGTTTCAGTGAATAACACCAGCAACGTAATATATTCACCAATCAGCAGTTTCACAATACAATCATAACTGAAACACACTGATTAATGATTATGGTTAAGGTAGTATAATCACAGTATAGTACAGTTAGGGTTAGGGAGGAGAAAAAAATGGATATAGTATAATTAAATTTAAAAAAATTAATAGATTTTTGTCTGGCAATATTGTACAGATACAAGAACGCCAAGTAGCAGCCTTTTATATTATATTTATTTATTATATAAACTATTTAATATTGCAATTAGGAATGCCGGGATTAATATGCCGGGGTTATATTAGTCACAGTTTCATAACCATAAGAATTGATAAAAGCTACGATATGTATGGTGTTGTTATTAATACATAGAGGGCTGTGTGTGTGTGCAGTGAAATCTCCAGTGTAGGAGCATTTTGGATATAGAAAATGATCAGGGAGTCATGTGAACCGCTGTTTAATTACACCAGTGGTGGGCCGTCAGGGCCAGCAAAGCCTTCTCTGCTGGCCTAAACAGAATCACAAAGTTATAGCTATTTTATAATTTAATAATTTTTCATAAATACACTACATGTATTATAATTATTTTTCCCATTAGCTTATTTTCTCATTGCACAGCTCCTGTCTTCCTCAGTTGCTCTGCTTCCAGCCTGCAGTGCTGCTTCCAGTGCAGCTTGTTTTAAGGAGAGCTTTTATCCAAACGAACGGTATTTCTGGCTAACAGTGTTGGAGAAGCGTTGCACATTTTATTGCTGGGAATGCGTTTCATTTGCAACTGAGCATCTTGGTGTTTGGAGCTACGCTACGCTAACCTGAGGTGGCTAACCAAGGCAGCAACACGACACCATAGCATGACAGGACACTTACAAGCTACGGTGCTTTTGAAAACTTTTGCTGAGACCCGAGTGGATCTACAACTCAACTCACACATTCACAGTAGGACCTCTGGCTGGAACTGAACCGCACCGATGTTCTTTTCAACCGCGTCATTGAACTCTTTGTAATCAAAGAAAGGAGGATGGACTTTGTCTTTAAGTGAACAGCAGCTTTGGTAAGTGAAGTGCTTTTGTGTTTTTACATCTGCAGTAGCGTTACTACTGTGTTCATTTGTCTATGGTGTCCTTTATATGATCTGGTTAATATTGTTCCCTCTGATGTGAATAATATTTGAATGGCTCGTGCTCTTCAGTGTGCGGTGGAATATGTGTTTTAGCGCTGCAGTGTTGCTGCATTGATTTGTCATGCTTTATTGTCATATAAATATATGTGACTGGTTCTTGTGAGTTTGTTCTTGTCATTGTGTTAATTATATTGATTTTGACTATATGCATTGTCCGTTAATGACGAAGCATCCCGGCATGTGCGGGGTTAGTGTTGGACATTTGATTCTCTGTTTGGGGTTTTGTTTTCTTTAACAAAGCGAGAATGATGGTCTGGAGAAATGGGGATTTTGTGGCAATTGCTTTAGCCTGTTTGAATCAGGAGGGAACAGCTAAACGCTGCGGGGAGAGTTTGTAGCTTTTGTGCTGCTGTTGTTTTCCTGCTAAGCTAGTTTAGCATAGTGTACCTCCCAGAACACACGTGCATCACCAGAGTACAATGTTTTTCTTCCGTGGTGGGCGTGTCAGACGGCACATTGTCTGTTACGTTGGGTGGGTTGCCATGTTGAGCGCAGTCCACCGAAAACATATTTCCCACAATTTAAGCTTCTGCATTTTCCAAATGCACTAGTATTATTCAAACGTATTGTTCGGTTCGTAAGCCTCGTACCGAACGGTTTAATATGAATATGTGTATTGTTACACCCCTAGAAACAAATGATAACCTGTAGCTGTGGCGTAATAATGAGGTTATTAGGAGGTGGTTCAACTGTAGTAGGACAGCACTGAAGGCCCAGGTATAAAATGCACGGCACACTACTGAATTACACCATTTATCCATCATAGTGTGACAAAAGGTTGTAGTGCCAATCGACATCGGCATATTATTCAGTACAAAATATGTGATCTGAAGATCGCCATTAATGCTTTATAGACGCTAGCTTTATAATGATGAAATCTGCAATAGTAGAGCTAATAACGCTAGTGAAAGAGCCGTACAGCTCTGATATGGAGGTTCTATTTAGTTACATTTTGGTGCGTTCAAGTTCCATTCATTAAAAAAGACTATTGGACGAAAGTAAACGATCCCCTTATCATGATGAGCTCAAATTTAGTCTTGTAAAATCTAATTTTGGTGAGAAACTTGAATACAATTGCTTGAAGGAGATGTTTTCAAAGCAATATAAAATAGTTATTCGAGAGGGAATTATGAACAATAGCTCTAAGCAGCTTATAATGCATGATTAAAATTAATAATGCAAAAGAAATTGTATCATTATATTATTTGGAAATAAAATCTTTTATTTCCAAATAATTTAAATTGTGTGTTTTTATGAAAATCACCACTTTAGATGACTTTAATAATGTATAAGGAATTAGTTGATGATGATAATAAGTATTTTAGTTCATTGGCTATAGGCCTATTAGAAATCGACTGAAGTGGGCTGAACTGAGTGAAAACCTTATCTTACTAGAAAAAACAGATGTTGACAAACTGCATAATTTGTAGTTGATAAATTGTATTAAATCTTAATAAATAATTGTTTGATATGACAATACTCATCAAATCGTAAAATGTTTAAAATCGCAATAATATCGTATCATGACTTAAGTATTGTGATAATATCATATCATGGGGCCTCTGGTGATTCACACACCTAGTTATGGTTATAGTGAGAAAGTAGCTTCATGATAACTGACTTCAGCTTCAGTTACTGTGAAGACGTAGGCTGCCAACGACATTTTAGTCAACACTGGCAAGCTCCTATGAACAAATAGCATCAGGGTGATTAATGTATGTTTTGGCTGAATTCAAGTTGCTGCGGCGACTGACTAGGCGTCCGTCTCCTGGAGCTGACTGCTCTCGTCCCATCGGGATGGTCTCCTGGCACAGGGAAGGACAAGATTAAGGTGTTGAATGTTTGGAAAGTTGCACTTTGGATTTATACCAATTAACAAATTCTGACAAATGTACATGGATCACCTAGACCCCGGTTAATAGTACAAAGATGGCTAATGTAAACTATGGGCCGTGTTATCGGTGCTCTCAGAGTTTATTTTGAAAATATTTATTTCATTGTTGTTATTTTACTATTTTAAAAACTCAGCAACAGTTAAATTGTGAGCACACTCACATTTCATGCACTGCTGACATTCTTTTGACATTTTTGTGAGTGGCACAATTAGTGATGCGTTAAAAATATCAAGCATAATTTAATATAGGTGAGCTCACTTCAGACATGAGGATTGTGTGTTCTGACTATGTGACTTTAATCTAAGTGAGCAGTCAGCTAAAAAAAGAAAAAAAGTTCAGGAAATTCCAAAGATCCAATGCTGCCTGCTTCCGGTACCTGAGAGGGCTCTCCCTAACGCCTCCAGACTGGCACTGACTTACAATATGATGGAGAGGCTGATCCTGACCCTTGGTTGAACCTTCCCTGGACCCCATTCAGTTTGCCTTCCAGTCAAAGGTGGGAGTGGAAGACACTTCATTGTGCTGATGCTCACTTGGATGGGACAGATAGTACTGTGAGAGTCATGTTCTTCAATTTCTCCAGCGCGTTCAACATCATCCAGGCCGGCCCTGCTAGGGGGGATTCTGAAGGTGATGCAGTTAGACATTGGTGTCCTTGATCGTGGACTATCTGAGTGGTTGGCCACAGTATGGGCCTCTGGGCTAAGGACAAAGGTCCGTGTTCAAGAAGAGCTGGAGCCTACTCCACTTCCTGTGGAGGCTTGAGTCGGTTGTACCATGCTGTAGATGTTCCACCAGTGAGTGATAGCTAGTGACATTTTTTTTGCTGTGCTGGTGCAGCAGGGTGAGGACAGTCAACAATCAATGAGCTCATCAGGAAGGCTGGCTCTGTCCTGGGGGTGGGGCTTGATTGTTTGGTTGTGCTGTCACAGAGGAAGATGCTGCACAACCTGCGGAGCATCATGGGCAATGGCTCTCTCCCTCTCCACGAAGTGCTGGTCACGCACAGGAGCAACTTCAGCAGAAGACTGCTACCCCCACAATGAACCACAGAACGCAGTCCCACTTTACCACTCACCTACCTCATGCCATAGGATGGACACCAGAGGCATGGGGTGCTGGTGGCTCCAGCCTCTGTTTCATGACTCTGTTCTGGTCTGCTCGATCTCTCTGTGGATTACAATCATTACAACTCTCTCATCATAAAATACAGTTCACTCTAATAAATGGTATATATATTCATTATATTGATTTTATACCTTTTTTTTATCTAAACATTTGACAATTTTCCAAATTAAAAAAACATAACAAAGATAATGAGCTCTATGCATACCGTGTGTGCGTGTGTGTGTGTGTGTGTGTGTGTGTG
>NW_022280106.1:1389613-1407605 GCF_004355925.1 Anarrhichthys ocellatus | reverse complement strand
CCCCCCCCCCAACACACACACACTCCTTCCCCTCTGCACTTGTTTCACCGGTTGAAAGCCCCTGTGCTACTGTACCTTGTGGTGATCTCCAGCCTTTCCCACCACCCCCCAGTCTCTTCAGCGCTGTAGAAGAAAGTCCGTCTCAGACTCGCCTCCCCTCAAAACAGAGCTGCTGGACTGGTGCTACCCCCAGATCGAGAGACGAAGAAAACTAAAAGGGAGAGAGTGCGCCCAGACTAAAGGAAGGCAGGCTTTCATGTGTGTCAGTGAAATAGAGAGCAGGATAGTTTACAGCGAGCAAAGAAAAAAGAGGAGGCGAGAAGAGCTTAGCAGCTAGGAAAGGGTTGCAAAGTTGGAGAAGAGGAGGAAGAAGAAGCAGGAGAAGTGAAGTCAAGAACAATAAGCGAGGGGAGGTACAGTAACAACGCCGTGCAGCACTTTCTCTCCTTGTTGCCTCTCTCTTTACTCCTTCCCTCTCTTTCTTTCCTCCTTCGACAAAGAAGCAAAAGAAGAGTTTTTTGAAAGGTTTGGGGGGAAGAGAAGCAGCGTGAGAGCCTCAGTGGCGACTCTTAGGGACAAAGTCACGCTTCAGAAGAGTCAGCGGGAGAGGAAGAGCGACTGTCTTCAGGGGGCAAAGGGACACATAAAAAGGGACCTGGCTGCAAAACCCCAAACACAGCGGCTATAAGCTGGCAGAGCAGAGCAGAGCAGCGCTGGCAGGAAAAGAAAAGTCAAGTGACTGAAGAAGAAGATCATTGCAGAACAGGACAGACGTACTGAAACTAAACACACCAGCAAGAAAGAGAAAGAGACAGAGAAAGAGGACGAGCGCTGGCTTCTCCGGTGTCCTTGCATATTCCCGTCTTCCAACCCCTGGTCTCCCGTCCCCCCTCAGCCGAGATGATGATGTATTTCTGGGTGAGTACCGAGGCCCTACAGGGGCTCCTGAACACTACCGAGAGACCAGGGACACACACAAAGCATGGCACGCTGACATGCAGTGTGTGATCACAGAGAGGCGTGCTTATTGGTCCTGTAACTATTTTTTTATTTTTTTATCATCTCGTACCAGAAAGTGCGTTGTGAAGGGTTTCTTTGATCTGCCGCCTGTGTGAGAGTGAGTGAAGTGACGAGGCATAAAGGTTTACATCATGTCCCTCTTACTCGGCCCTTTACTAATGAGCCAGCGTTTGTTATTGGCATTGATAAAGTACAGCCCTGTTACAGTGATGCATTCCCTCTCTGCTGCTGTAGTAAGCAAGAGCACGATGTCTTGTTTTACGAGTCTGACCTTATAGATTTGACTTGAGGCGATCAGCACAAACTGCACTTATCCTTCGTCATAGAGGTCGTGTGTAGAAATGGGATGTTTTTGGATGAATAGTAAAATGTACTTAAACACAGAGATGTGCTTTTAAAGGAAGGAGCCTTGTTTCAGGAACACTTTATGACATTTTAAATTTTTTTCCAAATTATTTCAGCCACCCGACAGGTTGGGAGATGTGTTTTTTTTTGTCGTGTAATCGATCAATGAAGTCATTGGAGATGCAGACAGCATTCATGTCATTGTTGCAGGCTGTCTCAGGTTTAATGCATGTGATGTGATGTGATCCCACTCACCGTGAGTGCTTATTGCTAAGCTATGAATGTGGAATTATTATTATTGATATGATTATTTTTATATTTTGAACTTGTCGACATAAAGGGCGATCACATTCTTGAGAATAAACAAAAAGAGTAAACATGATCTGAAATAGAACATTTCACAGAGACGTTACACGTCAAACTGACTTCTTATCCAAATGAGTTTTGAGGGTTTAGTAAGAAAGCAAAGCGTCTGGACTAAAAGCATCTAACACGGTGTTCATTCCAGTGGCTCAACTCACTGCCTGCTACTCCATCAGTGACATAACGAGCCACCAAGCTGCATTGAAATTTCAAAGGTTGAAGTTTGAAAAAAGGCTCCAGTGCCAGCGCCAGACAGCACATCGCCGTAGTTCTTTAATCAAAGGCTTCAGAGGTCCAGTCTGTTTGATTAATTAAACAAAATGTTCAGTTAGAAAACAGGCGAGTGTGATTATTACTGTCACCCACAGCAAACAAAGTCAGCTCTCCAATGTCTGAATCTTCAACACAGAATCAAAACAAGCACATTAATGAGATGTTGCAGAGAGTTATGTGGTGATGATAACAGTGATTAATTACTTTCTTTAAAAGCATGGCAAATCACATGACAGTGTGTCAAAGCAAACCCAGACTGGTAATAACATTTTACATGTGAGGTGAGGCGTTGATTGTCATTTCATTGCATCTCGCTCATGTAGTCTTTTCAGACATGAATAGGAAACATTAATGGCTTCTGTTGCAGAACTGGATTGGGAACATTCACTGTCTGGCCTCGTGGTATTTGTCACGTGGTGAAAGCGAGCAGTGTCACAAGACCCTGAAAAAGAATGAATGACACGTTGTGAGTTAGGACTCTTCAGTTCCTCATGAAACATTTTACTGGGTCATCACACTTTTATTGAATAGACAATTAGGAAGGGAGATCTGATCATTATTGTGGTTGTATGAGGTTACAACAACACTGTTATATCTATACCTGCTATCTAAACTTGATTTGACTGAAGGACTGAATAGACAGGAGAATATTCTCTGGACATTGTAGATTGTTGTTATGTCTCTTTCTGATGACATCATTACGTTTCCCTGTTGTCCATCCGTCCGTCCTATTCTCATGAACGAGATATCTCAGGAACACCTCGAGGGAATTTCTTCAAATTTGGCACAAACATCCATTTGGACCTTTGTACTTCAGATGAAAAAGAAATATGATAATCAAACAAGCTGCGTATGTTCTTCAGTTACTATCTCCAGTAGACAAAATGATGGACAGTAGAAGCGTAGTATCTGGTAAACAAAATGCAGTGTGGACTTTGCAAACAGTGTTGCCAACTCTTTCCCTATGAAAGTAGCTAGCACTAGCACCAACAGTCTCTTAATGTTGCCAGATGATGTCATATGCTTGTTTGCATATTGCCATCACATTCAATTATTGACATAAAGCTCAGTGGTTGTGTCGGTTGCAGTAAGAAAGAGACAAGAGGAGAGGGAGAGACCCGTTAGAGCCCATCACAGAGATTACTTTGGGAATGAATGATTATATAATATACTTGAATATGTTTCTTGCTTCTTTCCCTGATGGTCTGAATAGGTCTCTAAATGTCTCCTTTGTGGAATCTGAGGAAAGTGGCAAGCGATCTTTGTGACAGCGGATCCAACAATACTACCACTTGGAGAAAGAGGAATTCTAACCTTCCTCACAAATCTAACACTGATTCACATCATTGTGAAACAAACAATCAATCAGAGAGCTCATATTTTGTACTGCATGACTGGAGATGTTTTCCAACCCAAAGCAAAATGGGAATGGATCACTTACCATATCTACGTCTCTGATGACACACTGTCAAGAGTTTTTCGTTTTTTTCTCCTAAAGTCAGCATATAAATTGATAAACACATCATTTTGAAGTATGCGTCCACCATTTATCTGGATGCAGGCATGCTTGAGCTATCTATCCCATTATCAGGGTTCAACATCATGTGGATTAGCAGCTCCATCACACTGCGTGAGCATATGTGTCACTGTGTTTCCGCAGTGCCTGTCATGGGAGTTGGGCCTAGACAAGAGATTCAGCTGAAAGTGTGTAAAAGAGGCTTTTTTATGGATGTGCAGCTTGGAGCTGGAAACACAGCGATACAGCATGTACTGACCTTTGCCCAATGAAGCCCACTGCAGACTTACAGGAGCCTTCCAGCATGTTCTCCCTGGCTGTCTGGCGCTCATCAAGTCGAGTGTGTGTTTGGAAGACATCGCTGCTCTCTTTTGGCTGCTGAAGTGGGCTGCTGTGTATTGTTTAAAGGCAAACCTATCGATTTAGTACCACCTTTGCATTGTGATTCAATAAAACCCATGGCCTTCGCTTGCTTTCAAGCATTTGAGTTTCAGAACTTAAAACTCAACACTATGCATTGTGGGTAAGTAACTCCGAATGGAAATTCTCTTCCCCTCAGGCTCAGTTTACCCTATTTAGTGTGACACTCCTGGGTTCAGTGTGCAGTAATTGCTTTAGGAGTTCTAATTGTGAGCAAGCAACCATCACAGGGTGAAGCTGCTGAAACACCGTTCAGATTACATTGCTTAAAAGATGCAAAAACCTGTTATTTGAGCAGTCAGCCTCCTGCCTCCTGATCCGCCCACGCCACGCTGCCTTTAACTGGCTGCTGGCAAAAGAACATCTGCTTTACTGCAAATGGTGTTAATTTGCTTGAGTTTGGTGTCACATTTTTGCACACCGATGCTGCTGACAATGGGGTTTGAATTTCCATAAATGATGAAGTAGAGTGCGGGACTACTGTGTTGCTAATATAACCTTTCTTGCTGTGGTAAATAAGTGAGGAAAGGAGGCGGGAAGGAAGAGAGGGCAAGTAGCGACACCATGGTGACCTCAGTGGATCTTTGCCTCCCGTGTCTCGCTGCTAACTGGGGCCCTCCTCCTCCTTTCTGTCTATTCTGGCTGTTCTTTCTCGCTCCATCATGTTTCCCTCTCTCAGTCCAGTGTGACATACAGTAGTTAATGATGGGGAGTCTGTTACTGGTTGCTGTCTGTAGATATGAAGCAAGCAGGGGGCTTTGATACTGAGGAGCAGCCAGTGCAGTTGACATTAGATATTCCTCTTCATCACTGCTGCTTACCAATTCTCTTTCCCTCTTCCTCTGTCTCTGAGACACAAATATACTGTAAATAAGCACACAAGGAATTTTACGTGAACATATACATGCACAAAAATATGATCAAGATGTGGATGCATAGTTATTGTACACTTGTGCAAACACACACCCAGCTGTAAATTCTAATACTATACACACACACACACACACACACATGTACACATGCACATACTTATCACAAATTGAATAAGCTAAACTGAAAATGTATCCATTGTTAAATGTATTGGGAGCTGGTTGTACTGCAGTGCTTTGGCACACACACACACACACACACACACACACACACACACACACACACACACACACACACACACACACACAGTGCTGCGGTTGCAGTGATCTCCTTGATGCCGCTCTGACAACAGTAACAGAGTTAAAGTACTTCCATCTGTCTCTTCCGAGACTCTGGGCTAGAGCAAAGACCTCCGGTGTGAGGGATGTAAGAACGATAACAGAGGCTGCAAGAGAGGAAACAACTAGAACTAATGAACAGGTACGTCGAGGGCGGAAGGAAGAGGAAAGCATTATGAGAGAAGGAGAGCTGTTGGAGGTGCAGGTCAGGATTCAGGGGCTTACCAGAGACAAAGAAAGGGCAGAAGGGGACAGGTGATGTGGGGTCATTTGTGCTATTTATTCATGCTTTACACGGCAGGATGGAGATGGAGGGATGGTCATTTTTGAAGAGGAGGAGAGGGATAGAAAGGAGCAAAAGTGAAGAGCGGAGAGAAGGTCTGCGGCTGCCTCCTCCCTCCTCTCTGCTCTCGTCAGTGCGTCTGTAAGCTGATAAATAATTGAGTGTGCCGAGCAGGGGACTGCATGGTTTAGAGGAGGAGAAAGAGGGGGGCCTGCTGGGGCGCTAGACAGTGAAATGAGGACCTGCTCCAGAATAGAGATCGCATCCTTTAAATTCATCTTCTTCTTCTGCTTGTCTCGCTTTTGATCCTTCTTAGTCGTTATGTCTCATGCCCTGATCTGAGAGCTTTTGAGAACAAGCCCTGCTCCATCCTGACATTTTAAACTTGATGTTGGGCTTAGGCTAAGATTTTGTTCTTTGGGGGTTGACTCTCCAACCTCTCCCTTTTTTAAAGAGGAGCAGATAGTCTAGCTAGCACAGTATCGAACAATTCTATAAAATGTATATGCAACTTGGCAAGTACCGCAGCTCAGTGTCTGATACCGACTAACTCCAATGTTAACTCATCCACATCATTATAAGACGCTCAGAGCCACTGACGTAGTTTAAAGTGAGAGAACGTCCATGTTTGGATGAGGTCGAGGAGGATGGATGGATCAAACAAACACTGACTCTCACCCAGGAGGCTGCTGTTCATGTCTCCTGTAAAAGTCAACATTGACTTATTTCACCTTAGTTTTGTTACGTAACTACCGTATTTAACTATGTATGTACTGTATATTACAAAAGTGATGTGGTTGTATAACAATGAGCATAAGAAGGGAGAAAGTTCATTATTAAGAATTTTGTTGCCAAAACCTAACCAAGTAAACCTAAAGACTAACTCAGGTTGGAAATTTACTTTGAAAAGACACTCGGCATGTAACGAGTGGAAACTGACACAGGCCACTGATCTAACATCAGAGGTTGACCACACAGCTGGAATATATCTGATCAGATCAGACTGTAGATCAGACTGATCTACAGTAGAAGGCACATCAAGACCTCATTTATTGGTAAAATCATACACGATTGTTTGCAGAGAGGGGTAGGCTGGTGGCAGCAGGCAGTCAGCTAGGAGCTGAGGACGCACAGCCAGCTCTCGAGATAAACTTTCCCTTTGTGACGTCTGACATTACTCTGCAGCGGCCTACACACTTCATTTAGCTCACTGACAAGCTAGCAGGCAGGATGTGCGGTTGTCCCTACCACTACTGTAACAAGAGCTGCAGTGTCTGTGTGAATCACCGCTCCTCTCCATATTCACTTCAGAGGCCGTGTGGTGGTGAGTTGCTGGCAATCAGCTGTGTAATCCATGTAATTCTCCACTGCAAAAACGGTGTCAAACTGTTAAATGGACAAAGTGCTGGCAGTGTCCACTCAGTAATACTTTAATTGATCCATGTTTGTAGCCTCTCATCATGGTAATGGCCAAAGAGAGTGAGTAGTGATGACTGAAGCTCTGGTAAACAGCTGCTGCTTTAGAATTAGTGAAGGGAAAGAATGTTTTTTTCTTTTTTTTTATCAGAAGCTTTCCCGTTCAGAGCCAGATGTATGAAAAATGTGTATGCACAGAAACCATGCATAAATCGGTATCTAGTGCACTTCACTCATACTTAAGATGAGCATGCACATTTTTGGAGTGATCCAACGGTGAAATGTATTCACTATCACAATTAAAATGTATTATCCCCGCCAGGAGAATCACATGATGGGCAGGCTGGTCTCATCCAGCGTTCGTAGCAATACTGACAAAAAATAATGCGCCATAATTCGTAGATATCCCACAAAATCATGTCTTATGTTATCCACGTATTCATGAACAAGAAAGTATATTCACTGCAAAAGCCCACACATGCCAGGAAGGAGTAGAGGTGGGTGGGAACAACAAACATGGAGCTGTGATCCGGGAGACCACTGTTCCTTCCCCATGCGAGAAACGGTGATTCATTTGTCACACAACGTGTGTCTTTCATTCACTTCACTTCCATAGTTATTTTAGTCCAAATGATAATTCCATTTCCCATCTTCACAGATAGGTTTAGTAAAAGACTAAACCGAAATGTTTAAAGTTTATTTTGTAAGAAATCATACGAATCGTTGTATGAGGATAAGTTGTGATCAGTAACGTGTGTGTGTGAGTGAGTAAGTGTGCACGTCTGTGTCTGTCCATGGCTAATATCGCATTCTACTGCAGCAAACTGCATCATATGTTGGGTGGCCAGTTATGGCGGTTGCAGTGACACGCACTTTCTCAAAACACCTCTTATTACCTGTGTTATACCCCCACTGACTGCCTGCTGACTCCTCGCTCACTACTCGTAACAGGCCCCTGGCCGTTAGGGGCCGCTAGTGGTATCACAGTTGAGTACATCCCCCCAATCTGCTACTCTACAGCCAGATACACAGTGGTGGGAAGCAGTCTGCTCAATCTTAGTGTTTTGGATGGTGTGTTTGGCTAACCACTTACGTAAATAGCAGTACACACACTGATGTACCACGCCTCCATTCCGCTGCTGCTGCACGGGCACACAGCTTGGTGTGTTTCATTTTGTTTTGTTCATTTTGATGCCTTATACAACAACTTCTAGCAAATTGACTGCATTCATAAACTTGTTTCTTTCTTACTTTGAATGAAGTGTGTACTACAACGCCTTACAGTTCATTGGCAACTATACGAGTGCACCTTTATTTTGCTGAATGAACTGTATTAATATTTTCATTCACATTGGAAGCAAACATTCTCCTGTTCATTGTCTGACCAGCACATTCAACTAAATAGCTGACTGCCTTTTTGCTTTTTGATGATGCTGGATGGTTTACAGGTGCATTCATGATGATAGTGGTTCTATTAACAGCATAAGTGTATAAAGGGGGTGGGAGGGGGGGGTGTCTAGTTCAGGGGTTAGCTGACAGCTCTCCCACTCATTGAATCTTTGTAGCGTGCCTTGCTGTTTTTCTGAGGACCTCTGATAGAGAATTGATTGATTTATTGGACTGATAATTGGGCTTCAATTGGTGGCTCACTGAATATATCGAAAATATTTACAGGATTTAGAATCAATACGAAATAGTGTATAATGGAATCCGCTCTTTCCTTCCTTCTGACAGTGGAGAACTTGTAGCGTGTTCATTTACCAAATATCCCTTCAGTGAATACTTTTCACTCTGCCTGAAGGAATTACTAATTCACTTGAAAGAATGTTATTAGTCTAGCTTTCAGTAGTGACTTTAGGTAATGCAAAATAAAACGACAAAATAAAGTTGTTTTATTTTTTGCTAATCTCGTCCAAACTCTTGGAATCGGTCAAACCCCCAGGCAGGAGACCTCTGTAGCCGTCTTTTGCTTGAGATCCCTTGTAATCCCATGAGTCCCGCCATATCACAGGGCAGCAGTTTTCACTCGGCGCTTGGCTTTTTGTTGCTCATTCTTCTATTCACTGTGTGTTGTAATCTCCGCGGCGATAAGGAGATTAAACAGGGGAGCAGGAGAGGGGATTTCTAGGATTTTTCCTGTGAGTACAAAATGTTATCAGTGGGAAGGAGGGATATTACTCTCGGCTTTAACAGCGCAGAGGGAGAAAGAGGAGCGGGACCTGGGTGGCAGCACAGACATGGAGCTGGAAGGAGTGTGTGATAGGAGCAGGGGAGCGAGGTGTTATCACCTGGAGCCATCATTAGCACTGTTTACAGAAGGGCCACCGGGGAAAGGTCAGCGCGCCGTCACTCTCTTATCTCCTCCACGACGGTATTCCTGCTATGACCGCAGCTCTGAATCTCTGACCCCATGTCAGTGTTTAACTGCAGACCAGTACTCACTTCATGAAGGGATTGCAGAGAGCCAGATGTACTCAGGGACCAAGGGTTTGTGGCTGTTGGTTGAACTCTGGGAACAAATAGGGAAGCAGGGTGAGAAAAGCGGGTGAATACTATTTATGTAAGTATAACTTAGCAGCGTTTACATGGTTTGACTGACTGTACAAGAGCAGAGTAAAGTATGTCCATGTTGGACATTCTGCAGTGCAAGGATTCTTTCCAATGCCAACAGTCAGTGCTGGTGCAGGAAGTAGTGCGCCATGTGAAAGTGCATATAGAGGTGTGGGGTCACTCAGGGTTGTGAATGTGGTGCATCCAATTTTAATTTGGGAGTATGGACCAAAAGTAAATCCTTAAAACTAAAACTCTAAACTTCAATTTATATGTGTAAAATATTTGAAATATGATTTAATTGAACCTTAAGAAAATTGGGGGGAGGATTAGGGTAGAGGTCTACACGGCTCCACATGGTTCCTATAACTAAGACCTGACCCAGGACGTTAGGTCAAGCTGTATCCATATTTAAAGTAGACAGAGAGTGTGAACTGCTTCTTAAGTATTTCTGCTCTCTACTCTATCTGCTTGTTTGGTTGGTGGCGGGTTCTTTCTCTTTCTGTCTCGGTTCTGGTTCCATTGCATTTTGGATGAGGTTTACTTTGAACCAGTTCTGGCTGGGTCTCTTTTTCCAAAAGTAGATTTATGCATAATGGTTACGGGTGGATTTTTTATGTGTCCTGTGGATCTGGTTGACCATTTTGGACCTGTGAAGAACTCTAGATAAGGATCATGAGCTAAAGAAAGTAAAGATTTGAGATGAATGGAGCACCGCTTTAAGAACGTTGGAGTCATGGAAACGTGGAGCTGATTATGCAGACTTGATACAGCGACTCATGAGATTGAAGTTCAAATTCAATAGAGTTTTGTTTTTCATTCATTATTTTATTCTCTCTCCTCTGTTTTCAGAATTCTGAACCTGGAGTTGAATTTCTATCTATTTTTTTATTTCTCATGTATTTATGTATTAGTGTGTGTGTGTCTCCAGCTCTCTCTGGTAACCCTGACACAGCAGCTCCTGTGCTTTGCAGCTCCCACAGACCAACGGTAGAACGCTAACGAGACATTTGTGAAACTGTATAAATGTGAACCAGAGTGCAGCTGCAGTGGTATGTTCAACGGTCACCTAATAAATAAAAGTTTGAGTTCAATTAAAGAGTAATAAATTAACATCAGGACGATGGGGGAGGGCAATTAAATGTGTGAAACATGCTGGAGGAAAAAGTGTCATCCCTTCAACTCAAGTAAGGTGATAAAGCTTCTACACACCGTTCTGAGCTTGTATCTGTGATTGGCAACATGGTGTAATGAGATCACATTTGATTGGACTCTTAATAGACTTCCAAATACAATGTATCTAGTCGTGAATGTAATGAACAAAATGCTTTTATGTATGATCCTGTGCATTCAGGTGGACTGTCGATGTCAGTAACTGTCTCTCTCTCTGGCCACTCCATAGCTCTCTCTTTTTCTCCACCCCCACACTCACAGGTTGTAGCAGATGAGAGCTTGGGGATTAAAGACAATAAAGTTAGCCATCGATCGATACTCTGCCACCACCTCTCAACCCTCCCCTCCAGTCCATCTCCGACAGGCAGCACAAGGTCAGCCTTGGGGTCCGCACCCTGCATCTGGGCTTGATGTGGGCGAGGCTGCCGAGTGGCAAAAGTACGATCAGTGGACGGAGGGAGGCCAAGCAATTAACATAATCGCTCAGAGTGTGGGTCGCTGCAGCAGAACACACAAACAAGAAGTTGAAAGCAGTTGAAGGGCAATTTTACAAAGCTGTACTCTAAATACGCTGCATTGCTGGTGTTCTCACACCAGAACCAGCAACACTGAAACTTTTATTTATTCCGTTTTTACATACATAGTAGTTTCTCACCACCAAACAAGCTGCAGACATCATGAGTTCAAACAAAAGTGCCGTTCAATAATAAGTAGGAGCCTCAATTGAATCCCTTCTAAAAGCCCTAACAAACATGTTGCTTCTGAAACAACCCACCTGGCTTCCCAAAAACCCAAACATACAAAGAATAAAAAATAGAAAACACCATAGGAGAGGAAATTCAAAGTGACAAAACATCTCAGGAAGCAAGCACTCCACGAAATGAAAGTCTGGATTCCACAGTTTACTAAAGCTGGCTTCAATAGACCTGAAACTCCCCAAACCTGCCTTTAGGCACCAATAGAAAAATGAAGTAATTATGATTTAATATGGCAATGTGCACTTTATTGAGGAACCATCCAGATATTTTACTTACCACAACTTCACTTTCACAATGAAGACTTAAATACTTATAAAAGATAAACTGGGCTATACACTAGAACTAAAAAATGGATCCTTAAAATAGAACCAATACAAGTATAGTATGAGCAAAATAGATATGTTCAAATGTATTTTTTATTCAATCTGACCAATTTAACCACACAATATGGTATTCAATCATGAACATTTAAAATACATTTCTCCATTTTATCATTAAATGTAATTACATTATATATAAAAGTGTATTCTGTGTGTATTCAGTTGCATTT
Organism: Anarrhichthys ocellatus; assembly: GCF_004355925.1. Classification (NCBI taxonomy): domain Eukaryota; kingdom Metazoa; phylum Chordata; class Actinopteri; order Perciformes; family Anarhichadidae; genus Anarrhichthys; species Anarrhichthys ocellatus. The sequence continues at coordinate 1,395,730 of NW_022280106.1, read as the reverse complement.
GGATATCACAAATTAAAATGAATTATGGATGCACCTTGCTTACTAACCGTTCCTGGGCCCTGCTGGGCTAGCGGCAAATATAACCTCTCAACCCAAATATGGTCACTTCCGGTTCCGAAGAAACCAAGATGGCGAAAGTCAAAATGCCAAACTCGAGCCTTAAAATGAGTAGTCGACAAACCAATGGCTGACATCACGGTGTCTATACGTCAGCTCTTATGTATGGTTGAGCCACCGCAGTAAAAGAAGCGCAATTACTTGCCTTAGTGACAAATAAGGCAAACATGAGTGAAATCATATGGTCACAACATATGAGTATTGATCTCGGCTCACTACTTAAGCTGCCTTAAATTCAAAGTTAGAGTGCACTGCTATTCAAAATAACCCCAAATCCAAGATCGACAAATGAATCCCAACAATCAAGTTAGCTGGATGAGATTCAACAGGAGCTCCTTCGCTGCTGGGTATATGTTAGCCTGAACTAGTAAAGCCATGTTTTTAGAACAGGGCCCAACAAACCGAGAGCAACGTGTGTGCAGAATAAAAACAGAAAAACATGGCCAGTCTTGCAGTAGATATGCCATGGGAAGATCTCCATGTGAAATATGGAGTCTCAGTCATGATATAAAGGTAACATAATTACATCCGTCTTTAGCTGGCTTTTACTTGCCTCTAGCTCTCCACCAGGAACCATCTCACCACGGATGGCAATGACCCATTTGAGACACATTGTGGTCTGTGAGGTAAAGTTTGTATTTCCACACACTGACTCACACACCAAATGATCAGTACAGCTCATTAAGAGCTTGTTTTGCACGTGCATGCGTGCACACACACACACACACACAGGAGCAGTACAGTAAATGGAACAGCAGCCCAGTGACATTAATGTTATAGGTTATTGAATGATTTTAAAGGATTTATAGGGCAGGGAGAGAGACTGAGAGAGAGAGAGAGAGAGAGAGAGAGAGAGAGAGAGAGAGAGAGAGAGCAAGGTAGAAATAAGACACACACACACATGCGCACACCCCTGTGCGGTGCACAGTAGCCGCACCGTTGCTCATATAAATTACCAGAGAGTTTTATACCTCTCAACATGTCCTGTTTTTTTTCCTTTACCTCCCCCTCCCACCCTCCCCCTCCCTCCATAGCTCCATCATCCCTCTCCCACCCTGTGTACCAGGTCAGCCAGGGAAATAGCTGTTGTTTGAAGTCATCTGCAGCTTTCACATCTCCTGCCTTTGTTCCCCAATCCCCAGCAGCTTGACATCCGCACTGTGTGTGTACTGTATTGGTTTGGAATGCTTGTGTGTGTGTGTGTGTGTGTGTATATGTGTGTGTGTGTGTATATGTGTGTGTGTGTGTGTGTGTGTGTGTGTACCAGCACCTGCATCCATATCTCTATGCTACCGTCTTTATCATATGAACAAAGCCATTCCCTCCAGAAAGCAGAGATTTATACTGGCCACCTTCTTTTCATTTACATGGATGTTTTGAAAGCCATATTGTGTTTTATGATGTTACTGCTATTAACACAACTTCACCAACTGCATTGGATTTGAGAAACTATGCAACATAAGATTTAGATACAGTCTAGATAGCATACAGTAAACTTCTCCCTGGAAGGTCTTGTTGTAGTTATAAGATGGGAAAGTTAGGCCTTAACGTGTACACAGAGGCGTTTTTGGAACGATGGGTTGCGGTGCTTCACAGCATTGGACGCTTGATGGGCGTGCGACGTTGTCACAATGGATAATTCAGTGTGGCTTTGTGGCACAAAGGCTGTGTCAAAGCACTGACTATAATCCTGCGGGCTTATTATTCTTATCTATCTCATGGTACCCATATGTTGTTGATTGCACTCATGGTTTTAGTATAGGGGGCAAAGGTTTGACAGGTAGTGTTGTTGAAAATCCCTGTTTACTCTAACCCCTCTTAATTAGCCTCTAACACACAGGTGCTCCAATCACGATGGCAACAAGTGACACACATGCACCCAAGCACACAGGTGTTTGATATGAGCTCATTAGTGCAGTTGATGAACACACAGAGACAGACGCACCCAAGCACACACACATGACTTGGAGATATTCAGTCAATTCAGTCAGATTATGATTGTGTTTCCTCCCCCCTCTCTCACCCACCCAGTCCCACCCTTTCAAAATAAAAGCCCCTTGGAGTAACTGAATCTTAACATTAAGGTCATGTTAAGTTCAAGTCTTTCCATCACAAATACGGAAATGTAATTTTCAAAGGTATGTATCTCAAACAAAGGTTTATATCTCAAATACAGAAATGACTTGAGACATTTGTGGACTGTCCATCACGAATACAAGATTCAATCCAAGAGTATCAATCTAAACACACTGTCAAAATGTATTGTGTAATTTTCTAGTTGACAGATGCTCTCCATCCCAGGAAACTAATACATAAAGGAGTGGTTCCCTTTCTTTATTCCCAGTATTGGAGGCATAGTAGTCGTCTACTGACCCACAAAGAAAACACAGGCTACACCCTCATACAACCGCGCAAATACTTCCTGGCTGCACCTGATTGGACGAATGCTTTCACTCTTGGACTGCCCGCTCTCAGATTTCAAACCGCACTAACATGGTCGTTCTTACGGCGTGTTCACACCAATTCGCGGCACGTTAATCGCATCATTCGTGCCGCCGGTCTTGCCGGGGACTATTTGTGTTCATTCGCGTGAATCGCGCTGGACGCGCCGGAGAGGGGGCGTGGCTTATCGCCCTGAAAGCCGTTCAACTGTCCGCCATCAACCAGGGAAAAAATAACCTCTATTTCTGCTTAGTACGTGTTGTGGAAGTCACAGATATCCCGGGAAACTAAACGCCGTCATGTCTGGTTCATAACATAGTCCAGAGGAGCTCTGTGGATTGTATCAAGCTGTATTCACTGTGTCTAGCAAGCCACACGTCGCTGTTTACTACAGCTGTATGAACACTAAATAAACTGATCTGGCTGTGATTTAACAGCAATAAACCGACAAAAACGGACTCCGAAATAACTACGTAATGATGCCAATTTGTAAAAAGTCTGAATTCATGTTTAGTTAGTTCTCTCCACAAGGTTTACACACACACACACACACACACACACACACACACACACACACACACACACACACACACACATTTATACACATAGTTTGGTCCGGTCTCTATTGATATGAGGTATCGTAGAGCTCTGGGTGAACACAGACGGCTACAGGATTTATTTCCTGATTCAACAACAGCAGGACGTCAGTGATGACAGGAGAAACATCTCAACGCTGATAGGCTATCACGCCGCAGCGTCAGGCCATTTTCCCGCCGAAGTTGAACAATTTCAACTCACGCGTTTGGGGTGTTTTGGCATTTGACGCGAATGCGCGCCAAACGCGTCGCGCCATCGCAAATTCGCGTCACTCCAGTCTCATCGCGTCTGTGCATAGACTTTGTATGTAATCTCGTTGCGCGAATAATTCGCGCCGCGTTTGGTGTGAACACAGCATTAAGCTTTGTTTTGCAAAAATAATTCACCGAGATGTGTAGAACATACCAATACGACCACGAGGGTAAAGTGTATTTAACTAGCTACTTAAATTTACCTGCAATGATGGGAGTGAGGCAGGCCGACGAAATGGTACGGTCCACAGGGTCTCTGAAATCGTATTACAAGATAGTTTTAAGGGACGTGTATTGTAATATTTATGACGACAGACAAGATTGAGACATAACTGTTTGGACCCCCCAAACTGTTGTTTTTTTACCTCTTTTAGGGGTGTCCCAGTCTTATTTAATTCAAACCTACAGGACAGTATCCGGAAGTCTAGTCTTAATGATTCTTATGGACATTTGCTTTCTGGTGTACTAGGGCCCTCCGGGCTGGCCTTGCCTTGACTGTCTCTCACAATATTTAATGGTGTGTGTGTGTGTGTGTGTGTGTGTGTGTGTGTGTGTGTCTGCATGAATAGGTTTGGTTTGAGTAACATTCTCTAAAAGCCTTTTTAGTGGGCTTCCGTCAGGCTTGCACAACAGCTTTCTGGGAAATGGCGAGAAATGAAGGGAGCTGTGGGAGAAGAGAGAAGAAAAGAGCCACTTTTCTTTTTCTCTTTTACATCCAGCTGCTGCTGCATCCAACAGCATATCCTCCCTCTCATCGGTCATCTTTTTCTATTCAGCTGCCTTTCCTCCTCCTTTCTTTATTAAGGTATTTTCAGAGGCATCACCACAGTTAAGAGAAACCTGGGTTCATTTTCATGTTTGGTTCATGTTCTGCAGAGAAGCAGCAGATCAGCAGGTGATATCAACATGTTCAATTTAAGAGTGCTTTCGCACCTGACCTGCTCAAACACTCTCTGGTTTGTTTAGTCTGGCGTGAACGCTGTCAGTCAAACCATCTGTGTCTGATTGAAAAGAAGGGTCCCTGTCTGCTTTCAGGCGGTTTGTTTTTGGTGCTGACGCAAAAACGACTGTAGGGCTGTGTGGGTGCATGAATTCATTAGCAAATTTACTCAACCCTTGTACTGATCGTGGGAACTGTCAAGAAGGTTATCCCATAAGCAATAAGAAAGTCAGTTGGTGACCTTAGTTCAGTTATCAGTGGCTGTTTTCAGTAAAAAAGCTCATAACTAAACAATTTCCTCCTGAGCTCTTTGTGACACCAGAGACGATAAACAAACCCATAACGCTGTGTAACAACAGTTATGTTCTTTATTCATGTCACAGAGACCACTGCGTCAGCACAGCAGGGCTCCCGACACCAAGAAAAAGGCAGAGGGCAAAAAAGTAGAACCTGGCTCAACTTTTGTACCAACACAGTGTGACGTCATGTGGCAAGTAGCTGCATCGGCCAATCAAAAGTGTACACATTACTGGTAGATGGCCTTGTTCCTTGAATAGGGTAATTCTGCAGTTTTAATGAGTGTTTCCCATATTATTATTTACTGCTGTGCAATGTTTTGGTGTCAGATAAGCCTTGAAATTGATGGATAAAACACTCTGTAATTAAAACATCACATGGATTTCGTTCAGTCTCTCTTCTCTGGGCTTCTATTTTTTTCTAATGGCCCCTTTTTTCATTTCAAAATATGGTCACACCTCTCTCTCTTTCTCTTTCACACACACACACACACACACACACACACACACACACACACACACACACACACACCTCAGGCCTATGTGGACAAATCTTACTCACTCCCAACTTGTCAAGTACCACAGCTTGGTCAGTGGCTCTAGCGTCTGATACTCCACCTTTAGCATCTGTATCAGACCAACCAGATTCTCAACTATATCAAATGTAATGCCAAAGTCATTATTAGAAGCTCAGAGCTGACGTAGTCAACATTAAGTTATTGTACCTTATTTTTATTAATGTAACTTTCATTCTTTACTAAAGCCAGTTTTTGTAAAAAAAATGTTTATTTTACTTAACAAACAATAAATAAGTATTTTAACCCTAACAACAATGTTTTCCTAAACCTCACCAAGTAGTTTTGTTGCATAAGTAAACCGAAAAACTAAGAAAACATTGGAAGTATATTCCCTGTGTCCCTGACACATCAAAATCTGACCCTAGAGGGGAACCTAGAAGCGTGGTTTGAAGCGTAGGTCAACTGACCAAGCTGCTGTATTTGATGAGTTAGGGGTGAGAATATGTTGGTGTGGACTCTCTGTACTGATCACATGACAGCATGTCCTCATTCTCATTCCCACAGCGTCAAATACGTCACTCGTTATCTGATACCGACAGCGTCCCGTATGAAAGTGTTTTTTTTGCCTAAACATTAGCAAGTGTTTTTTTTTTATTCACAAAGTTAACCACTTGTTTTCTCTGACCATAGTGGAGCGTCATAGTTTGACGCACTGGGCTAGTCAGTGTGTTAGAAAGTGATGCTAACGGGACCGACCAAGTTGGACTGAGAACGTGTTGCAAAACCTTTAGGACTCGTTGAATTCACTTCCAGTATTTTGAGACAAGCCCATACTGTTCTGCACAACAGCCTCACAATACCACCAATCTCAAAGGACTTCACATGAACCTGAAGGGCAGAGGGTACAAACATGCCCCACCCCCAACATGCACACACACACACACACACACACACAC
>NW_022280106.1:1386075-1389603 GCF_004355925.1 Anarrhichthys ocellatus | reverse complement strand
TTTTTTTTTCAAATGGAAAAAAATTATAGTCAAACTTTAAAAAAATCCAAGTGTGTGACTAGAGTGACTCAAAGCGCTTTAGAATTTGAAGTGAGGCTGATATAGGTAGCTGATTTGGAGATTGATGTCAGGAGCAGGTTGAGGTACAAAGTGTTTGGGTGGATTTAAAACGCATGCGTGCCCGATCTCAAGTCATTTTTTATTTCACTTTACATTTGAATGCGCTGATGAAGGTTCATCTGAATGTATTCTTTCCTATTAAAACCTCATTAGAAGTCAGTTGTAGATGTAATGTAGCACTCGATATATTTTGCAGTAGATTTTGATATAAAAACCAATATACATAATATACACATGAGCACACACTCTCAGGAGATTCAAAACATTGGCTAATATTTTTGATAATGAAACGTTATATATCAGATTGGAGATTAGATTGCCATTCAATCAGCCTGTGTGTGTGTGTGTGTGTGTGTGTGTGTGTGCACTGTTGGATAATTGTAATTGTGAATTAAATGAATAGACATGAAAGAATATGTAGCAGTGCTGTCACACACAAGTCTTTCCTCTGTGCGTAGCTGCAACATCTTGAAACAGAAGCTGCTGTTGGGTTTGCATGCTGCCTTCACCTCCAGGGTTCATGTTGTTCTCTTTAAAGATGACACATGCACAATAATTCATCCTTTCATTTGCTCAGTTCCTCAATCTGCTTGTTATTGTTGCTGGTTATCAATCTTTTCATGTAAACCTCACTCAATCCTCACGATGATGTACTAATAATGAGAATCACTTTTTAAATGTGAGGCAGTACCGACTGATTTGACACAATGTGGGCTGAAGATGAAATGAATGTGTACAGATCTGAGTGTGTATGTGGGTGTCCTCTGTCCTGATGCGAGTACGAACTGAACTGCATGAAGGACACGCATTTTATTTTGATTTCCCTTGTTTTCTGTTCTTTTTAGTATTTTCTCTTTGTTACAAAGACTGTCATGACATGATACGTGGAGGGTTTATCAACCCAGTCACAGCATGTTTCATGTTGTAAACTACAATATAGAAGAAAAAAATCCACTAAAGGTAACTGGATTGAAAATTCAGATCTGATTCAAATGTTTCTTTACGGCAAAAGATTAAAGAAGAGAATAAAGCCGGTGTGTGTGTGTGTGTGTGTGTGTGTGTGTGAGGATAAGACAAATAGAGGAAGTAGTGGTGGAATGAACACGCACCTTGTGTGCGTTAAACATATTCCTCTTCTCTTCCGCTCCATCCCTCTGTTTCCTCCTCCCTCCCTCTCAGTGGAGGAGGTGTTCCCTCCACCAGCGTCAGATTAAATTTAATCATTTAGTCAGTGTTGTAGTATATCAAACAACAACCATAACGCCGAAATATAAATAAACTGCTGCTGGCCTTCCCCTCCGAGGCCCCACAGAAGGAGAAAAGGAAGGGAGGAAGGAGTGGGGGATGTATATTTTATTGTATCTCATTATTCAGCCATTAGCTCTGTTCTTTCTAGGGAAATGCTCTGCTTAAAGAAAATATCCTCCCTACAGCTGAGCTATAAATTAAATTAAGCCGTTGCATCAGCTCTGTGATTTCTGCAAAGGCGTTAAACACGCGCTCTAATTGTTTCCGTCTATAATTGTTTCTTAAATAAAATGAAACCTTTTTTTCCCCACCTTGCAATAATGCCTATTTCATCCAAACCATTAGAGAGTCAGATGTATGCGGGACAGACGCAAACTATTTTAGATTATTTTTTGGGGGGATTAAAAAAACCCGTAATGCTTCCTCATAACATCGGGATCATGCAAATCCAGGAGTAACACACAGTTACATTGATTTACTAATGTATAGAGGCGGGGATCAATGGAGTCTTTTTCATTTGATTTAGATTTTTGCATACAAATGTGTGTATTTGGGAGGCTGTGAGGCAAGCAGGTTTGTGATTTATTTGAGTTCTTGGCAAAAAAGCAGCAGCACAGCGGCTGTCACTGTTATGAGTTGGCTATCAGCGATGAGAGTCCGTCCTGAAGCTCTCTGGAAAGGGTTAACGGTGTGGATCAGCTGCTCTCACATCGTTACGTGTTTGTGAGTGTGCACACACGCTCTCCCATGCTTGCCCATTTGATGTTAGAATACCCCGGAGACTTCCCTCCTCCCACTCTGAGGCACTCCTCTCCTTCAAATCCCTCCCCTCTTCTTTCCTCCAATCGCTCCCTCTCTTTCCTCAAGGACCTCCCAAGCCTCCTTTGTTCCGCCCCCTACCTCCGCCTCCCCTCATCCATGCTCCTGTCTTCCCCCCCTCCTCTTTCCTCCATCCCTCCTTCTCTCATTCGCGTGCCTCAGCTTCTCCACCTCTTTCTCAAAGTAAACAGAGGACAGAAGCATCACTTTGCCTGTCTGCACACATCAGATTCACCCCCCCCCCCCCCCCCCCTCCCCCCCACACACACACACACACACACACACACACACACACACACAATCTGTCCGAGGCTTCAGAGAGTGTGTGTTGGCAGCTGCGCTGGTAGTGTGTCGTGTGTGCACGTGTGTCTGCGCAGGCATCCCTTCGTCTGCACCCACTGAAGTAGTAACTCTCTGACTGCTCATCGCGGCCGCTGGCAGAAGCACAGAAGTCGAGAAGGGAGGAGACAAGAAGTGAGGACAGACAGAGAGACAGGTTGAGAGGTGAGAGGACAGACAGAGCGGAGCTGTAACTGAGTCTCTATGAGTAAGGGGTCCCGTCTCCACATGCTGTGCTCCATGGCCAACTCCGGCTGCGTGCTACTGTCCGGGTCCGGGATGTTACCCCACTCTCTGCAATGCCCACCTGCTTTCCTCTATCTGCCCCAGGTAAGAAGCCCCCCCCCCCCCTCTAAGTCACAGCTCTTTGAATGCATCCTTTTCTTTCCCCTTCCTCTTCTTCCACTCTACTTCTACATTGTGTTGTTGCTTCTACCCCTCTTCCTCAACTCTTTCTCATCCCTCCATCAACTCCATCGTTCTGCAACTACTCCCACTTCCCAAACACGTCTCCTTTTTTCATATTTGTAATAATTTAAATTTATTTGTCCCCCCCTCTTTAAGAAACAGATCAGATGTGTAAAAACTTTGATCAGTGGCGTCTGCATCATCATCACACCTCTCCATGTAACTTGCTGGTAAACTTCTTTCCATCATGTGCCTCTCCTCATCACACTCGCACACTCTCAGCGGCGTTGAATTGATGAAGACATGGAGCAACCCCCCCTACCCCTTGTGTGTGTGTGTGTGTGTGTTCAGTGGGCAGCAGAACAGGGACAGATGTCGGCTCAGAACTGAATTAGACAATAGAACCAAATGACTACTTGGAGTGGCTGCATGCCTGTCATTCAGATGGCCGTGTCTCTATTAATTGTGCCTCGTTTTTTGTCAGTTATAACTCTGTTTGTTCACTGCAAAAGTCCTCAATTGACACTGCATCGGTCAATTGCCATGTGACGCGCCAGCACATTTAACCATGCTTCTGTGTGTGTGTGTGTGTGT
>NW_022280106.1:1373117-1381075 GCF_004355925.1 Anarrhichthys ocellatus | reverse complement strand
AGAATTGTTGTAATTCAGCCACATTGGAGGGTTTTCGAGCATGAACCGCCTTTTTAAGGTCATGCCACAGCATCTCAATCGGATTCAGGTCGGGACTTTGACTAGGCCACTCCAAAGTCTTCATTTTGTTTTTCTTAAGCCATTCAGAGGTGGACTTGCTGGTGTGTTTTGGATCATTGTCCTGCTGCAGAACCCAAGTGCGCTTCAGCTTGAGGTCACGAACAGATGGCCGGACGTTCTCCTTCAGGATTTTTTGGTAGACAGCAGAATTCATGGTTCCATTTACCACAGCAAGTCTTCCAGGTCCTGAAGCAGCAAAACAGCCCCAGACCATCACACTACCACCACCATATTTTACTGTTGGTATGTTCATTTTCTGAAATGCCGTGTTACTTTTACGCCAGATGTAATGGGACATACACCTTCCAAAAAGTTCAACTTTTGTCTCGTCAGTCCACAGAGTATTTTCCCAAAAGTCTTGGGGATCATCAAGATGTTTTCTGGCAAAACTGAGACGAGCCTTTATGTTCTTTTTGCTCAGCAGTGGTTTTCGTCTTGGAACTCTGCCATGCAGGCCATTTTTGCCCAGTCTCTTTCTTATGGTGGAGTCATGAACACTGACCTTAATTGAGGCAAGTGAGGCCTGCAGTTCTTTGGATGTTGTTCTGGGGTCTTTTGTGACCTCTTGGATGAGTCGTCGCTGCGCTCTTGGGGTAATTTTGGTCGGCCGGACACTCCTGGGAAGGTTCACCACAGTTCCATGTTTTCGCCATTTGTGGATAATGGCTCTCACTGTGGTTCGCTGGAGTCCCAAAGCTTTAGAAATGGCTTTGTAACCTTTTCCAGACTGATAGATCTCAATTACTTTGTTTCTCATTTGTTCCTGAATTTCTTTGGATCGCAGCATGATGTCTAGCTTTTGAGGATCTTTTGGTCTACCTCACTTTGTCAGGCAGGTCCTATTTAAGTGATTTCTTGATTGAGAACAGGTGTGGCAGTAATCAGGCCTGGGTGTGGCTAGAGAAATTGAACTCAGCTTTCCAAAGATGTGATAAACCACAGTTAATTTATGTTTTAACAGGGGGGGGCAATCACTTTTTCACACAGGGCCATGTAGGTTTGGATTTTTTTCTCCCCTTAATAATAAAAACCTTCATTTAAAAACTGCATTTTGTGTTTACTTGTGTTATCTTTGTCTAATATTTAAATTTGTTTGATGATCTGAAACATTTAAGTGTGACAAACATGCAAAAAAATAAGAAATCAGGAAGGGGGCAAACACTTTTTCACACAACTGTATATGTGGAAGAGATGAATGTGTTTGTGTGTAGTTTAAAGTAGTTTTTCTTGAGACATGAGTTAGATGGAGTTAGATATTATATGGTATGTACGTGATGTAGTTGAATGGTTGGCTTGTGTACTAAAGGGTTGAAGTACGCAGACATGTTGGGATGAAAGTGAAATGATCAGGAACTCTAAATGAACAGGACTGAGGATGGGCCTTGAACATCCCGTATCGGTCGAGCGTGACCTGACTAAGCGGTGTGTGTATTGCTTTTGACTGTGACACTGTGTTAAAACCCACAATAGGGTATTGGATTTCCATTCTCTCTCTCTTCTTCCATCCTCCTCTTTGTCTGTCTTTCTAATTTTTTATCCGAGGCGTTGCATTGAAGAAAAAAAAGAGAGAAAGAAAGAAAAAAAAAAAGCGTCTTTCCAAGTCAATAGCATGTGCTAAATCTGCTTGTGCAAGCTCCTCTGCTCTCCCTGGGGAGGGAGGGAGGCAGGGGGAGGAGGGAGGAATCTTCACCAAGGCTCACCTAATAGTTAAACACTTTCTGCCTACTGGTTGTGATACGCCGAGGAATGGAGAGAAACAAACCCCCCACTGCTCGCTTCATTCTTTGCTCTTCTCCTCTCGTGTCCCACTTGTGTTTTTTCTCACTGCTTTGTGTTTTCTGTCTCTTTTGTAGAGTGCGTATTTGTTTCTCCGTCTCATGTGGATATTATTTGTGTGGTTGAATATGATAGGTGTATATATACACCTATCTACTGTATCTATATTTATTTGATGTAATGTGGAATTCCATTTAATTCTTGAAGAAAAATCTGTTCAGATTGAAACAGGATAGAAGAATATAACATGATACAGTAAAACAATGTACTAATTCAGATCAAAAAGCCAAAGCAAAAGTGTTCTAATGTAATACCAGCAAAAGTATTAAAACACTAAAAACATGCTTTTTCATGCACTCATACATTTTGAGATTTTGGGCTATTTGGCATCCAAAACAGTCCTTCCTTCACGCTAACCCTCATTTACATTCAGAGGTTTATTTTACATCTTGTGTTGGTAGATTTCTCCTTAATTCAGCTAAAGTTAGTATTAGATAATGCCTCTTTTGCATATTTAAACATTTCAGAAAACTTGTCATACAACAAATAATTCTCTTAATGTAAGTAATCAGCTAGGGAAGTCTATTCTAGTGATATCTATTCTTCTATTCTTTGTTCTGTTTTGTTTTAGCCTATTCACCCGGGTCTCCTCTAAAGGTCAGAAACTAAGTGATGAAAGAATAAATAAAGCGTACAAATCTGAGCAAGCATTTAATGCAAGCTTGCAGTTATTAGCTGTTTAGATTACAAGCACATGTCGGCCGGTACCAACAATGTATGTATGGCAGACGATGCAGCAACAATGATTACAATGCTTTATATAATACATGCTCAAACCAACAATTCCAGAACGTATAAACATTCCAGATTGCCACTTTTTGGGCATGTTTGCATTATTTTCATTTGCTTTAGACTTTCCCAGCGCTGAGAAGCCTCACTGTGTTTCTGGTGTTTGTCCGTGTGAAAGGCTGAAGTGATGGAGGTGTTACTGCAGGAGGAAGCTCTGAGCTTTACATCTGAGCCGCACACTTCAAAAGGCTCAGTGCCTATCACCAACATCCTGTACTGCAGCAGTTTTACCGCTTTAATCAGCTTTTAGATGAGGGCACTCACCTGTACACACACACACACACACACACACAGATGTTGTTGTTGCACTACTGTACGTTAGTTGTGATCAGTTTAAACCAGCAGCTTATTTGCTGATCCTTCTCAAGAAAGAAATGAAGCTAATGAGTTCAGCAACAGCCGAGGGATAAAACAGAGACATGCAGCAACTGAGATGACGTGGAGACAGCAAGGACTAAACAGGAGGCTGGTCCTTCAGAGAAAGTGCACAACATATTCACAACAAATATATATATAGTTTACATGAAAATTAACAAATGTTTTGCTTGATTTACATATTTTACTGTATTTATTCTATGCTGTCTTTTAATTGATTTAATATTGTCTGCGTTTTAATTTCACTGAATAACACACTGATACACTTTTAAACTGTTATCCTCACTGGAATGAATTAGCAAAGATGACAGAAAAACCAACAATAAACTGAAAGAGCTACGGACAATCAAGGATGGAGCGAGGAGTAAAAAGCCAAATAATTCAAATTGAATACACAAATAATTAAACAACCTGTCACGTCTCATAGAAAGAGCAATAAAGCATCACCACTCATCTCCTCTGTCCCACTACAATCAGGGATTATTAGGCCTCTGCCACTTACTGAAGGTAAAGGTTGACTTAGTGAACACAGAAGTCCCCACTAGAGGATCCACCGTGAGCATGTTCGCATTTAACATGTAGTCAGCCAGACCCAGCAAGCACCTGTTGGTGATGCAACATCGTGGGTGTGTTTGATTTGGGTCATTTTGCGTGCTCACCGGGTGGTGTGTTGAATCAGAGATTAATTGAGGTAGATGCAAAAAGAATTGTGTGTACAATAATGCTAACCCTAACTATGACCCTTAATGATGTCATCTTTAGCTCATTGCATTGATGTGCATGAATGTACTCTTCACTGTGTGTCAGCTATGTTCATGTGACTTCTGTGTGTACTCTGTAGCTGATGTGACTCCAAATGGAACAAAAAAAACATTGTAGTGATTTCGGGGGGACAGGGTGGTTTCAAGTGAGCGTTGACTTTTTCAACCATCTTTTCCTAACCTAACCTTAACCAAGTGATTTAGTAGCCCAAGCAGAACCATAAAAACAGCTGATCACACCAAGAGGATATTGTTGAAAAAGCAGACACAGTATGCTCAGTATGAACCTTGTGTGTCGATAAAACGTGTTCTTTGTGTCTTAACCCTTTAATGTCTTCCTCTCTGTCTCCACCTCTTCCTCGCTCCACCATATCGTTCTTAAGCCTTGATAAGCACATCTGCTCTGAGGCCAAGTTCACACTGAACATGTTTTACATCTCTCAAAGTTAGAGCTGAATTGCTAATGTCATTCTTTCACCTGTTTTAAACACACACTCACGTCTTCATCAGACAGTGCTTTCTGCCTCTCATTAGCTTTCCTCACCCATGTCCCAATTTATAAAACAAGAACAATGTAATTGGACAGAGCAAAGGCCTTTTTTCTTCTCTCTTCATCCCTCCTTTCCTTTATTGTATGCTTCACTTTCATTCCTAATTTCCTTGTCCCTTTTGTCTTTTCCCCCCTTCTTCTTCTTCTTCTACTCTTCTGTCTTCATTCGCACACTGTTGGATGAGAAAATATACATTTCACCTTGAAGTCACTCCCTTATAAACAGCAGACGACTAATGATGTGGCAGTTATGAATACAGGGCTAAGTCCGCAACGAATTCTAAGATGCTGCAAGTCAGACAGCGTTGAAAGTTTCCTTGTGCTCCATCTTTCTTTCTCTTCTGCTTGATTTATTGGTATTATTGTTGTAAAAAAAAAATTAAAAATAGCACTGCCAAAGCTGTAAACAACTCACAGGTACCAGTAATCAACAATAAAACTAAAACATGTTACTTACTCTCTCTCTCTGCCACTCTAAGTTGAGAGTTACAGTGGCAGTCTCTGTGAAATGATGGGCAGCTCCTGATGTATTTGCGTCTAATGAATTCGGCCCATCACTCAGATGTTATTTATGACGGCATCTATTCGGTCCGGTGTAGACGTCCACAGTGGAGAAAAACATTGCCTTCACATAACCCAGCCTCCGACTGACCATGTCCACCAACCTGTCCATATCGGACTCCCCCCCCCAATGCCAATATCTATTTTATATCTCCTTCAAACAACTAGATGTATTCAAGTTTCTCACCAAAAAGCTACATTTCACAAGATTACATTTGAACACATAACATAATTTACATTTGCTCAAATAAATTACAATATAATAGGGCAACATGTATGATTAAGTTAGATGTTGCTATGCTGTTAGCTCCGTTGTTTAGCCAAGCAGAACTGTCGGCAAGAGGAGAACTACGTTAATGTTAACAGATTTGTTGTTCACAATATTCAAACAATCATTTGAATATTACTAACCATGTGATATCTTGAATTATTGAAGAAAACTTTGTTTTTCTCTCATGCCATGGTGAACGTCACAAGTGTAGCACCTCAACACTCTATAGAGTAGACCTACACTGGAATGATGGGGTGTTTGGGTTCTGAACTCCTCAGGTAGTTACCACCAAGGTTTACCTGATTTTGGTGGATTTATATTACCCTCCGAATAACAAAGAAAGTGTCAAACTTAGCAATAGTTAAATAACTGACCACAGACAACTGATTGGGATGAAAAAATAAATAAAGATTTACTGACAGCTTTTGAAAATGTTCAAATAATAATTACCCTTTCGGTAACAGAATACTCAAATTGACTTTAAAACACTCATGGGCCCACACCAGTGTTGCCAACTTGGCGACTTTCTCGCTAAATCTGGCGACTTACCAAACCCTCATGGCGACTTTTTTTGTCAAAAGCTACTAGCGACAAATCTAGCTACTTTTTCTGGTGTTGTTGGAGACTTTTCTGGTGTTTTGACTCTGACGTGAAAGCCCCTCGCGCAGCAGTCCCAGCTGCAGAAAGACGAGACCCACACTCTCCGTGTCCAGACTGCAAATGAATCGCGCATGTGCAAAGCCGCCGCTGTTCCCGCCTCTCTCCTATAGCGCTCATTACAATTATGCAAATTAGGCGATGACGTCATTTAGCGATTTCTAGCGACTTTTAGGACAGCCAATAGCTACTTTCCTTACTGAGGAGTTGGCAACACTGGCCCACACACACTCACTCACATTCAAATAAGAACAGGTTGCAGGCCTGTGTAGCTCGGGTGCGGTGCTGCCTCCCTGAATCCTCGTCCTCAGCAGAAACACAGCACTGTACAGAATCACCATTCAATGTCAGTCCTTGAGAAAAACAGTATGTCGTCCAAAAAACCACGCCGACAGCGGAGGTGACGGCCACGGCGGTGAAATCCTCACCGACAGTCTGTCTCGGTCCGCAACCGCGTCCGCCGGTCCAGTGACTCAGCAACTTGTACTTTACACAGCAAAACTTTTACAAACTCTCCGGAAACTCTACTGAGATTAACAAACGAGGTACCGTACTGTCTAAACAGCTAAACAGTTTAAAACAAAATTATCTAAACTCTCATTTCTCCCGTTCTTTATCTATACCCCTCTCTTCTCTTTCTCCTTCCTTCGCGCTCCTTTTTTCTTCCCGCTTCTGCTCCATTCTTTTCTCTTAACCCCGCCCTCTGCTTTACCTACGACCAATTACCGCAAGTGGGGCTGAATGATACCTCGATTAACCAATCAAAGCTCAACCTGAAAACACGATCAGGGTTTTTTTCTTTTTTTACTCAGGTTTAACCCATGGTTTGCCGTTGATATTGTTTTAAGCTGTTTTCTTCAAAACCTAATTCATTACACCAGGGCTACATAAGGAATCCAAAAACTGAGAAAATTCTTGATGAATTGAAGTAATATATTACACTTCTGCCACCACTGTGTCATGCATGTGCAATAGCTCTGCGCTTGCACTGACTTCGCAAGCATAAGACGAGGCAGAAGTGCTACATATTTCATGAATAAGCAAAGTGTACCCACTGAGCACATTTGTATTTCACATGTTTACATCAAAGTTCAATTATGAATTCACATAATTTCAATGATAATGATAATCATTTTCTACTATTTTTTCCATTACATGTTGTAGCATTATGCATTATTAGCATTATGAGGGTGTGCACAAAGCAGTGTAATTTTTTTCATATGCTTATTTAATATACCAGCTGAATGAATCCTTGTGTTGTTGCTGTATGTTGTGTATGCTTCCCTCATTTGCTTTCTACTTATTGATGAGCAGCTGCTGTGAAATGTTGCTAGAAAAGAGCATAATCCTTTGTTGACTTACGTAATTATTACAAAAACTATCAGTGAGCAATAGAAAATAGAGCTTGCAGTGACAGAGAGGGACGAAATGAGAGCTGAATAAAACAAATAAATCCATTGGTAACAAGAGGGACAACACAAGGATGGAGACAGAGAGGGGAGAGGTGGGGCTCAGTGAGGAGGATGAGGGAGGGGGGGTGCACAGTTTGAAGCACCCGAGGTTTCAGGTATCATGTTCGTTAAAGGTCTCTGAGAAGCCGGACGGCAGTACAGTTAAAGGTTATCCAGACAAGCCAGCTTGTTAGTGCAGCAGTGATGTGACGGTGTACAGTAGAGAGAGGTCGCGGGGTCACATGTCAGAACCCTGAGGCATCTGGGGAGGACCCTGCTGTCATTAGTTTAAGGTTACACACTTCTGGTAGGAGTCCCGAGGCTTCTTTAACAGTTCTGATAGGAGGCGCTGGGTAATAAGCCCAAGTGTTTACCCCTGGACTCACTAAGCTGACTGACAGAACAGCCAAGGGGCTGCCTGAGTGTGTGTGTGTGTGTGTGTGCATGAAAGAGACAATCAACTTTCTGAGTACATGTATATAGCAGTGTTCATTTTGGCTACTGGTTTTAATAAAGACTTTTCATGAATATGATGATTCGTTTTTTTCACATCTTAGTCATTTGATTATTATTTCATTTATACTTTA
>NW_022280106.1:1344989-1373107 GCF_004355925.1 Anarrhichthys ocellatus | reverse complement strand
GTGTGTGTGTGTGTGTGTGTGTGTGTGTGTGTGTGTGTGTGTGTGTGGGCGAAATAAAACTGCAAGCTGTCAGAATACTGTAATAGAGACTGGTTGCACTTTGGGAATTTGAGCCAAAACACTGAAAGTGTGTTGCCGACCACACAAACACTCACACAACAATTGAGTACAGAGGATGTGATCTAGCAGGAAAGTGCGTGTGTCTGTATGTTCATGTGTGGGAAATCTACACATAACTTGTAGAACAAGTAGAAAAACAGACATTGATTTTTTTTTAATTTTCTTTTTTTATTATGATTGTATAAAATATTTGATTCTATGTAAGGAAACTACTGTCGAAGAATATTGGGACCCAAACGTGTATCTGATGGTTGCACAACATGAAAGGGCAGGAGATCAAAGTTAACAAAATGTATCTGCTGGGGACCATGAGTGTCTATTCCAAATTTTACAGTAATCTATCCAAAAATTGTTGAGATGTTTTAGTAGTAACAGAAGATGCTAATGATGCTAAAGGAAAAGTCAGGAGATCACCAAAGTCATTAGAATACAACCTCTTGAGACCATGATTGTTGAGATATTTCAGTGTGGAGCAAAGTTGTCATGCCTGGAACAAGCATGGCTAAAAATAAGTGAAGTTCTTGGAAAAAAAATACAACAAGATGTGCAAAGATGCATCAAAATGTATTTTGATACAAAATACCCCTCAAATAAATGTATCAAAATAAAATACAAAATACTGGTGCCAGAAAATGTAACAAAATACAATACATGTATTTTGTATTTAAAATATAGGAAATACTTTTTTCTGGATTTTCCGTTTTCTCACAATTTGGTATAGCAGAGCATTCAGGTTTGGGCTATATAATATAATATAATTATATATAATGTACACAAAGCTCTGGTGAACCCCACAAAAAGGAAGAACAGTCACAGACATGTTGTCCACCTGGCCAACTGTAGAATGTATGAAATAATAAAACTAAGAATACTTTCATAATATGCCTTTTAAATAAAATAAATTGGATATTTAATGTTTTTTTAACAAATGGACATCTACTGTCATAGCCTGGCTAACTGTGAACTATATTATCTGCCAGTAATTGAATTGATATGGCATTATGACATTCACATTGAGAAGATACAGCATAACTTGTAATACAGTGCAAGATTAGATGGTCAGACGTCTCTTGATAAGGTTATCATGAACATACAAGCTCCCAATCTCCCTCTTCCTATAGCTAGCTACTCGACTGATAAGTTAACTTGCTAAACACTGGCTATGCACTAGCCTAGACAGCATGCTAGCGTCATTAGCATGTTAGCATCGATCGCTAGCTTGATATTATAACCATCATCATGTATATAGACAGCATGCTAGCGTCATTAGCATGTTAGCATAAATCGCTAGCTTGATATTATAACCATCACCATGTATATAGACAGCATGCTAGCGTCATTAGCATGTTAGCATAAATCGCTAGCTTGATATTATAACCATCACCATGTATATAGACAGCATGCTAGCGTCATTAGCATGTTAGCATCGATCGCTACCTTGATATTATAACCATCACCATGTATATAGACAGCATTCTAGCGTCATTAGCATGTTAGCATAAATCGCTAGCTTGATATTATAGCCATCACCATGTATATACAATAGGCTATGTAGCCAGACCCAGACATCAATTATACATCAAGCTAGTTGACATCTGTCACACTCAGATAAAATATTTACCTTGACAGACAATCCATTGAACTGGAAGATCTGAAGACTGAACTGTGAACTGTTTTTTGATTGGTGGAGAAAGTATTTTGAGTATTTTAAATACAAAATTACTCCACTCTAAAGTATTTTGTTACAAATTACATTCGATTTTTTATCGGCCCTATCAAATACAAATTACAAAATACTCAAAGTAATTGAAATACGTATTTCACATACAAGTAATAGAAATACTGCCCATCTCTGACAACAATTAAGAGGGTTGCAGGCCTGTTTAAGGCAAAGCGTTTGCTAGAGAAAAGCACAAATATTCCATAAAGTGTCAGTGTGCCAGAGGGCTGATTAGTGATTGTGGAGCTGGCTGAATTCCAAAAGCAATGTTTGAATATTCTCTGGTGAGGGTCTGACAGACTGTTGGATGGAGGTGGGGAGAGCTTCCCTAGAGGGGTGTGCACTCTATGAAATAACATGCTGTTACAGGAGTACAACATATACACTTAGCATTCAGGACACTAAATCATACCAGCAACAAAATTTAAACTTCTTCAAACTTTTACGTCACAAACTTATATTTTCTTTTGCGGTGAGGAGTGCTCTTTAAAGTTGTTAATACTCACAAGAAAAGTTGGCATTCTATGTTTCTGCAAACAATGGGATACGCTGAATTACAAAAAAAATGTTTCATAAATACATTTCATATCAGTCTCGTATCAGGCTAGTGGGGGTGGGGGAAAAAATCGATACAGCATAGTATCGCGATATTTTGCGTGGCTATATTGTATCGATACACGGACAGCAAGTTTCGATCTTTTATGATATAAACAATTAACAAAAAAAAAAAAAAAGAAATTAGTAGAAAAATCAAATCAATTGCATTTTCAGTCCACTAGATGGTGCTGAGTTGTTTTCTGGTGAGGTCAGGAAAGGTCCCGGGTCAGCGTGATTGGTAGGAAGTTGGTCAAAACAAAGATAGACATCTGGCCTCACAACGGGGTTAAATCTGCCAACAGTAGCCAGGCTCATGGGGAGAGTGCAGCGCATAACAGGCTCTCTGCCCTTGACGTCCACGCATCGCAAGTTAAACTGAGTTATATAACTCTTATATCCTACTTATATAAGTTATAGTTCATATACTGAGTCCACACATTTGCATTTAGTTAAGTTGGACTATGTAGTAATGCAAACAGTTCAGTTTGTCAGGTTCATGCAACATTTATGACATTGTTGGTCAGTGTCTGCTTGACAATCCTATTTTGCTCCAATAAAAATGATTGAAGTGAGATGAACAGACTGAAAACTTTGTCTTATTAGATAAAACATGTTGACACAGTTTTCCTTTGGGGACATAATTTGAAGTTCAAAAAAGTAATAAATCGCAATTGAGGCCTATGTTATCGCAATACTCAGAATATCGCAGTATCGTGATAATATTGTATCGCGGGATCTCTGGTGATTCCCACCCCTACAGGCTAGCAGAAACAAAAAATGTCACGTAGTTAACGCTGATTAGTGAAATGATTAGTTAGGTTTAGGCAAGAAAACTACTTAGTTAATGTAAGAAAAACATCATGGCTTGTTTTCAAACAATAATGTAATAATGTGATGATCGTAAATATACAAAAAAGGCTTGTGGTGGACATTACTTACCAAACTTAACAACCAAACATTAAAAAGCGTCCCTTTAATCAGCATTACGTTAAACAGCATTACATTAAATATTATTATGTTAAACATCATTACGTACATTCAATTATACGGAGGTTCAGCATGCACGTGTGTGCGTAGTGCGTTTATGTCCATCTTTTGGTTAATGGGAGTGAATGATGTTGAATGAGATTAGGTAGTTATAAGTTACGTAAAACAGCGTTACATAAAACAGCGTTACATAAAACAGCGTTACATAAAACAGCGTTACGTAAAACAGCGTTGCAATGAACAGTGTTACAATAAAAAGTGATATACAATAAACGGCATTACGATAAACAGTGTTATTTTAAAACAGTGTTCCGTTAGTCAGCGTTACGTTAGTCAGCGTTACAATAAACAGCGCTACAATAAAAATTTAGAAATCGATATACAATAAACAGTGCTACGTAAAACGGCGTTACGTAATCAGGTTTGACAGCGTCATGCTAGACAGCATCACGTTAGACAGCGTCACGTTTGACAGCGTTACGTTACGTTAAAATACAGTTACGTCAATACAGCGTTACATTAGTACAGCGTTATGTTAGACAGCGTTATGTTAGACAGCATCACGTTTGAGAGTGTTACAATGAACAGCGTTACAATAAAAATCGATATACAATAAACAGCGCAACATAAAACGCCACGGCCTTACGTTTGACAGCGTCACCTTTGACAGCGTCACGTTAGACAGCGTTACAATGAACAGTGAGGAGTATAACAGGTTTAGACTGATGAGTATAAGAGTGAAAAAACGGAGGTTCAGCATGCACGTGTGTGCGTAGTGCGTTTATGTCCATCTTTTGGTTAATGGGAGTGAATGATGTTGAATGAGATTAGGTAGTTGTAAGTTACGTAAAACAGCGTTGCAATGAACAGCGTTGCAATGAATAGCGTTACAATGAATAGTGTTACAATAAAAAGTGATATACAACAAACGGCATTACGATAAACAGTGTTATTTTAAAACAGTGTTACGTTAGTCAGCGTCACGTTAGTCAGCGTTACGTTAGACAGCGTTACAATAAACTGAGCTACAATAAAAATTTAGAAATCGATATACAATAAACAGCGCTACGTAAAACGGCGTTACATAATCAGGTTTGACAGCATCATGCTAGACAGCATCACGTTAGACAGCGTCACGTTTGACAGCGTCACGTTTGACAGCGTTACGTTACGTTACGTTAAAATAGAGTTACGTTAAAACAGTTAGGTTAATACAGTTACGTTAATACAGAGTTACGTTAATACAGCGTTACGTTAATACAGCGTTATGTTTGACAGCATCACGTTTGAGAGCGTTACAATAAAAATCAACATACAATAAACAGCGCTACTTAAAACAGCACAGCCTTACGTTAGACAGCGTTACGTTAGACAGCGTTACAATGAACAGTGTTACAATAAAAATCGATATACAATAAACAGCGCAACGTTAAACGGCACGGCCTTACCTTTGACAGCGTCACCTTTGACAGTGATACGCTAGACAGCGTTTCACACAGGACAAGCTTTAGTGTGTGGTTGCGCACACGACTAGTGTAAGTGTGATAACTCATGTGTGTGTACACATCATATGTGGTAAAGCCTTTTGTATCATTACAAAACAGTGTGATTAAGACCCCTCGGGTGAAAAGTCACACACACACACACAGGCACACACATGCAGACCATGCAGCGGGAATGCTGTCCTCCAGCAATGAGGCCACTCAGAACCATTTTCATTAATTCCACGCCATTAATGAGCGAGAAAACGAAATGGAGAGGGAAAATATGGCTATCAATCGCTGGTGTTGTTGGCAGGTGTATAATGAAGTATCAGAGTCCAATTGAATTGGCCCTAATTACACCAGCCTCCAGATATTGCTTCATCTGTGCGGGTCCTATGAATGTGTGTGAGTGCATGTGTGAGAGTATGTGCAAGCAGTGCATGTGCGCTTGGGCACGCTTGTTTCGATACGAACGCATATAGATGCACTGACTCAAACATGCATCTGATTTTGGACATTTGCACACGCGCACACACACACACACACACACACACGCACACAAATACACAGACACACTCTATCATGCTTTGCTAACCTGTGGGTGGTCCATGCTCTGCGTCTCCCCACACTTAATTAGTGGAGCAGCACTTAAGAGGAAATGAGATTATATTAATTGAATTAATCTGATAATATTAGGCCACCGCTTCACTGGTGATCTATCACTTGAAACGGCAATCAGATCAGACCACGGAACACTACAGGGAGAGATGGTGTATGTCACGTGTGTGTGCATAAAAAAATGACCCTTATTAAACAGTTTTACTTTAAATGTGAATCAATCTCCCAGCACACTCAAATTATTTTGCTGCATGCCAATTTATTTGAGGATGATTTTCAGATTTTCATAATTCATTTCCAGGAAGAAAGATATACACTACCTTGCATCTATCATCTCAAAATGTATTCAGTGGTAGAAAAGAGACGGAAAATATCTTCAGGCTTCTGTAGGACCTCTCAGGCCTTTCATCCTCTCCTCCCAGCAAAGTCCTCCCTCCCTGCAGAGTCGTTCGTATACCGTGGTGATGTAAAGAGCAGAGCATCTGTGATGATGTAACGGTTTAATTTGCTCACTACAGAGACTGTACAGATAAATAGATCGACCCTCATAAAGGGGCAGAGGTAAAGCAAACATTTAAAGTTTAAAGGCAGGATACTGTCTTTGTTCCTATTCAGATTTTAATACACAAGATGGGGACGATGTGCCCAAAGTGTTTGTCTATTACAAAAACTTCTATGAAAAGCTACTACACTGACCTGCTGCTTCTTAAAAACAACAGCTTGCACTGCAACGTACAATCCATCCATCCATTTTCCTCCGCCTATCCGGGGTCGGGTCGCGGTGGCAACAGGCTAAGCAGGCTGACCCAGACCTCCCTCTCACCGGCAACATGTTCCAGCTCATTCTGGGGGATCCCGAGGCGTTCCCAGGCCAGCTGGGAGATGTAATTCCTCCAGCGCGTTCTGGGTCTTCCCCGGGGTCTCTTCCCAGTTGGACGTGCCTGGAAAACCTCCAGTGGGAGGCGTCCAGGAGGCATCCTAATTAGATGCCCGAACCACCTCAGCTGACTCCTTTCGACGCGAAGGAGTAGCGGCTCGACTCCAAGCTCCCTCCTGATGACCGAGCTCCTTACCCTATCTCTAAGGCTGAGCCCGGCCACCCTACGGAGGAAGCTCATTTCGGCCGCTTGTAGCCGCGACCTTGTCCTTTCGGTCATGACCCAGAGTTCGTGACCATAGGTGAGGGTAGGAACGTAGACCGAGTGGTAAATTGAGAGCTTTGCCTTCCGGCTCAGCTCCCTCTTCACCAAGACGGTCCGGTGCAGCGCCTGCTTTACTGCTGCAGCCGCACCGATCAGCCTGTCGATCTCCCGCTCCATCTTACCCTCACTCGTGAACAAGACCCCGAGATACTTGAACTCCTTCGCTTGAGGTAGGCACTCGTCCCCACCTGGAGGGAGCAATCCACCGGTTTCCGGCAGAGCACCATGGCCTCAGATTTGGAGGTG
The DNA here is from genome assembly GCF_004355925.1 of Anarrhichthys ocellatus. Classification (NCBI taxonomy): domain Eukaryota; kingdom Metazoa; phylum Chordata; class Actinopteri; order Perciformes; family Anarhichadidae; genus Anarrhichthys; species Anarrhichthys ocellatus. Next base: position 1,366,133 of record NW_022280106.1, on the reverse strand, counting down.
CTAACTCTCATCCCCACCGCTTCACATTCGGCTGCAAACCGCCCCAGTGAATGCTGGAGGTCATGATCCGAGGAGGCTAACAGGACCACATCATCTGCAAACAGCAGAGAGGCAATCCCGAGACCCCCGAACCTGACGTTCTCCGCCCCCCGGCTGCGCCTAGATATCCTGTCCATGAAAGTCACAAACAGGACCGGAGACAAAGGGCAGCCCTGGCGGAGGCCAACACCCACCGGGAACATGTCTGACTTATTGCCGAGAATGCGGACACAGCTCCTACTGCAGTCGTACAGAGACCGGATCGCCCGTTGTAACAGGTCCGGCACCCCATACTCCCGCAGCACCCCCCACAAGAACCAATGTACAAAATGAAGTTAATAACTTATTGAACTGCACATTCTGTAAAGCAACAACAATCTATCTAATAGATAGGACACAGTAGACCTCATCAACTGACTGTGTCACTATACTTAACAAAGCAATATATGCACATTTGTGCGTTTCTTGAAATTCATAGTAAATGTTTTAATTGTATTTCTTTAAATCCTGTTTAGCTGCATTGCTTCACCTTAAATTAGCTAAATGAAATAACAGTGAAGCTTTTAAAGCAATGGCAGTATTCTCTCTGACCAGCAAATACCATTTCAAATGAAGTTCCAGTACTCAGACGGAGAGGGTCGCAGTGATTCAGCAGCAGGAGGCAGAGCAGAAATCAAATCAAGTCTGCCAGTTTTTATCAGATCTGTCATGTTTTATTTTGTCTGCAAATGCGTCTGGTCCCTTCCTGCTTTGGACAGGTGACAAGCAACTTGAGATCCAACGGGGCCAATCACAACCCTTTATCTAATATTGGGTATGTGTGAGACAAAGACCTTAAAGAGGCAAAAGAGGAAGAGACGCCGTTGAGGTATTTTGATTAGATTCAGAATAGGATTTAAAAGTTAAATACCAGCTCTTTACATTCACTATCTAGTCACTTTTCTTTTTTTAGATATAGATATTCGAGGGGTATTTATGCAACACAAACCCAACAGTAGTTTCTCTTTTGGGTCATCTTGAGTGATTTCTGGAAAGACACATTGCTGTTGAGCTTTTCAAATGTCCTTTTTTTGGGACCTTGAGCTCCACAAGCCGAGTGTCATAACGTCATTTTATTGAAAGGAGGGCAGACATCTCAAACTAGACAACTCAAACCAAAACAAACTAGATTGATAAAGGGCACCAAAGGTAAGAGGAACAATATGCATTTTTGATTTTGGGGTTCAATGTCCCTTTAAAATAAATACAATTTAAACTAATTAAAACCGTAACACAACATACGGGAAACACATAACTTCAAAGTAACTTAACAACACTGTGGGACAAAAACATCTGTCTCCTTGAATTCCTTATTCAGTCTATACTGCGTCATCACACCCCCGGAGAAGTTTCACTGAGTTCTGATAATAATAGGGATTCGTTTACATTGTAGTTAGGTAAAAGTCCAGTGAGCCTTGTGCATCAGTATCAGACACCGAGGGGCCGTGACAAAGCATCGGTATTTGACACGGTGAGAACGAGCTGTTGGATTAGACAGCAGTAGTTTGAGCTAGGTTGCCCCTAATAAACTGGCTTCTGAGTGTATTAAATCCATATTAAATCCTGCAAATACAATAAATGAAGACATGACAGTACAATTTATAGTGGAGTGGCATAGCACAGTAAAAACTAAGAATACTTAGTCAGCCAGTGACAAAAGGATACAAATATTATAACAGAATAATAGCAGACTCTACAAAAAGATAATGAAAGAGGAGGAGTGAAAGGTCGACCTCCTCATTCCATGCTGGATAACTCCTGCCCTTATTTTATGGATCCAAAAGCTTACAAATGGGTTTTTGTTCTCCCACCTTCCTAATGGAAGGCGGACTGTGATCAATACTCATGGCTTGAAGGAGTGAGGGATTGCTGCTATGCATCAATCTGTCAGGCCAATAAAATTACCAAATTGGGTAGGGCGTGTTTGTTTGATACCAATTCCAATTCCAGTCCCTGTAACCGTAGCTGAGCATGATGAACCTGTCCACACGCTTTGCTGTAATTTACCTCCGTGGTCTCTAAGACCGCGAGAACATGAACAGCTGAGTCTGAGTTGTGCAGATCTCTGGGATATTTAGTTCTTGCTTTGCTCACGTGTCATAGATCCTTCTCTTTTGTGGTTGTTTCATTCAGATTACACTGCATGATTTGCATCACAGGTCCTTTGGAAAAGAAGAGAGATCTGCATTTTCACTTCTCTCTGTTTCTCTCCCCCCTTCCTGGCCTTTGTGTTCAGACAGTCTGTTACTTGATAAAATCACAAGAGGGCTTTCCGTCTCCGTTCTCCCGCCTACTTTTTAATCCTCTGCCGTTTGTCAGGGTTCCCACTGTGTCATGTTCCCCGGCACTGCAGCCTCCTCCTTCTGTTCTCCACCTGCTGGCTGCTCCCAGTGATGTGAGGAACACGCTATGTCTCCTCTGAAGTGCACTCTGGCTTACTCTCCTTTCCCATGTTGTGCACCATGACTTATATATGTGAATTACATCATAGAGAGATATGCTCTTTCAACTACTGGGGATCTGTCTGTTGATGTCTTTCTATTGCCATGTATGTATATGCGTTGCCTCTCTTGGTTTTCTCCAGTTAGATTCTCTCTCATGTCATGTGCTGCACTTCTTCATATGAAACGTCTCGTGCTTTATTTGATGTATCAACGTACAGTAGCCTATACGGGCATGGTGAAGGTTAACCAGTGTACCACAACACCCAGTGACAAAACTGTGGATTTTCACATTTCACTTGCAAACACATATCTCCTTTTTTAATTATGATGGCTGAGAGTTTTGAACCATAAAGACTTTATATTTTTCTTTTTATAGTAATATTTATATTGCACACATTAAAGATTTGTAGAAACGACAAATGCCTTTTCCTGTGTGAACATATATTTTAAGATAAAAAGCTGGTCCAACATGTAAAGCTGTAAATCTGATTGAAAGCCATATTGTAGATGTACAATCAGCCCCATCTGGCCAGATACTATAGCCTGGTAGTATACAGGCTGGTTATGCAAATACCACAATATTCAGTTTCAACTTTCTTGAAATGGCAGCCAAGCCACATGAAGGATGTTTTTCAATTGATGCACACAAGTTCTTTAAACCAAAAAGTCAACCTCATTTGACAACAGGTACCACCTCCTCCTTCTAACACACAGGAAACGTCTTCTCTGACAGGGTTCGCAGTTACATAGCTGGGCACCAAGGAGTTACATCTCAAAGTTTTTATCAAAAGGCAGACTTTTAAATGTTTCAAGTAGAATATAATCCACATTTTTCATGGTCATTATTCAGCTTCTTTAAAACAAAAACTAACGTCTGACAACAATGAGCTAATGACAACACTACTTAGCCAATAGCCAATCAAATTGCAGAAGAACCCTACTTGGCATCAGATTTTTGCTGTGACGGCACTGCAACACCATTTCAAAACATTCCAGCCGCTACCCTTAAATTGTAGAATATGATGAATAACAGCAGCAAACAAGGATATTTTTTAATGACTCATTACAACTTGCCTCAAATGACCCGTCGCTTCTAGGCTGGACCACAGAGTATCTGACATGCCAGTGACTCACCAATGGAAATAATTCTTTCAGGTCATGGCCGAAAACAAAGTAGTTCATGTTTCTTACTGTGTTAAAAAGGAAAAGTGTTGATACCTGATCCAACCGACCACACAAAAACCATATATATAATATAACCATCTGACAAGCTCTTCTGACACAGAGTTTACTGGCGATGTAACACTAAATCCTCATCCCACCCCCTACTCCCGCTGCTATCACCGCTGTGCAGAGTGCGTCTGGATCAAATGTGTCCCCAGAGTGTTGCTAATGTTGATTTAATCTCGATTCATGACCTCCCAGCCCTCCCCACCTCACCAGGGTCATGGGAAGGGGTGGTGGTGGAGGCGGGGTCAAAAGTCACAGTGAGAGATCAACGAGGCCCTCACAGATTAAATCAAGCCTTGTCTTCGTAGGACATAGATCACATGGAGGTCAGATTGAGTGAGAGAATGACTCAGTGATTGAGGGAATGAAAATGAATCATCTTCACCCACATCTCTCCATTTCTACACCTGTCTCCTTTCCTCTCACACCTCCCCTTTGAATGAACCCCTCCATATCTCTCTCCCATTCTTTCCCGTCTCTCTCACCATAACAAACGAATAAACCAACACGGTAGCGTGCCACTATTGGAGTGAGCGTGAGAGTGTGCATCCCTACATTGTGTCATAATCAGCGCAAACTTGATTTATGACTTCTTTTCCCAGCTGTCTAAATGGTGTCTGACTGATGGGAGCTGTCACACGCTCATTTTCACACAGCTCTTCATTGTTCTGGCGTTAGCGTGTTCCGGATCATACGTGTCTTTCAGTTCTCGTCTTGACCTGTGAGGGATCTGTTTTGGAGAAACGTATTCATGCACAGTCTTTTTTTACAGAATAATGGTATAAATATATTAGTACCCATAGCTTTTACTTCCAGTAAAAATAAATGTACTAGCCGCTGTGGTAGTGGTTGTGTTAATGGTAATACTAAAAAGTGCTTACTTTACACAGAAGGAAAGACAAATGAATATGTTAGTCTTTATTATTTATTAATTTATTCTTAAAATACTGGCTAAGAACAGTTTAGCTTAAAAGACCCCTTCCATTTTCTAAACTCTTCTTTGTCTCTCCTTTCCTTTCCCCTCCTCTCACGTTTTCCCTCCGTTAGCGAGAAACAAGTGCGACAGGCCCTGCTGAAGGAGCTGTCAGCTATGGCCTCCAACATGACCATCATCCCTAGCCTCTGAATGTGTGTGTGCATGTGTGTGAGTGTCCAGCCATGGGTCCAGCCCATCCATTACCAGAGCCAGCAGCAGCGTGTGTGTCTCATTCATAATAGATTCCCTGACCAGTACCTGAGTTGTATATCAGCCCCACTATGAAGGGGTCAGGGATTACACCCTGATGGAGACGGAGATTTGGGGAGAGAGGGAGGGGAAGGACGGACGAGGTGTCGTGAAAGGTTACACTTTTTAACGAACAATATCTGGTGTCTGAGATCTAAAGTCTAACCCGTTTCATATGAAACCAGATTCACTATTAATACTCCGACGGCCCAGTCGAATTAAAAACATTGTTGAAACAGAAGTTATGTTTAAGGTGTTGGACTATATAGTAACTTGTTACAGTGAATTATAACCATGCAAAATACTGATTGGCCAACTCCTTCTCACTCAAAATTCATCAAATACCGTCACTTGGCTAGTGGCCCTCAGTGTTTCATACTGTTGCACCAGGCTGTCAGCTGACTCCAATGTAAACCCATCCACCTCATTATTAGACATCATCCGAGGGGAGGTCGGATGGGTCAAACTAACTCAGGACTTTCTTCTAAATCCTGTCCTTAATGACATACATACGTTACAAAACGCGTGACTTGCCCAAGGCCCAACATTGACATGGACTGAAGGAGCCAGGGATTGAACCCGACTACCCGCCCTTCCTCTGAGCCACAGCAGCTAATATCTTTATATAAATAATAGTTGTTAGCTTCTATATTTATGTTTTGAATCCAAAATACTGCTCCTTTAAATAACACCAGTTATTGTAAGAAAATGCTATTATTTCACATGACAGACATAGTGGGTTTTACCCAAACAATGACCTTTTCCTAAGCCCAACCAAGTAGTTTTGGTACGTATGTAAACCTGAAAACGAATTAAACTTCGATTAAATGGTAGTGGACGAGTTGGGAGGGAGAATGTGTTGGACTAGGAGGAATGCATCTCAAACACTTGAGACGTGACAGGATGCATTGAGAGCTGGAATGTACCTCCCAAAACACACCTGCCAGTTGGTGGGTTTAGGGTTCAGGGTTAGGAAAATGGAGGAAAAACTGATGGCAATGGTCAACAATTACCTGATCCTCTACAACAGACTTTAACAAGCTTCTGGGACTTGAGATAGTTAATGGATGCATTAAATGGCGATTAAGTGGCGATTGTGGCTCAGTGGAGAGCAGGGCCGTCCTTCAATCAGAGGATCGGCAGTTCGATCTCCGGCTCCACTAGTTGCATGTTGATGTGTCCTTGAGCAAGACACTTAACCCCAAAATGTCTCCTGTAGCTGTGCGCTGGTGTATGAATGTGATAGAATCTGAATTGTAAGTCGCTCTGGATAAAAGCGTCTGCTAAATGACTGTAGTGTAATGTAGTGTAAATCACAGCGCTCAAAAGAAATGAGCGCTTTGTCGTGCACTGTTTTTGGTGGTAAAGTACTTGGAGCAAACCTGAAGCTTGCAACTGAAGTATTGTCGGATCATGACTCCAGGTCTAGGACTGGCGCTACCTTTAGCTGAGGAAGACGTAGAGCTAAACCTCCAGTGAGTTGGACTTGGTCATGAAATGGGAGGAGGGGTTGTCTGTAATTGTGCAGTTAAGAGATGAACAGATGCCTCCCCTGCATTCCATTTTTAACACCTCTATTTACTTTAATGGTCTCTTCTCAACATGTCCAAATCAATTACATAGACTGGCCTGGAACCACGGCCGCTGCATGTGACGCTATGGAAGCACATACACATGAACACACACCTACACACAGTGTTGGAAGTCATTTGTTCTTTCAATGAAATGAGCAAAGTATGCAATTGCAGGGTGAACCGAGGTGCAAAAGCACATGAGTTATGACCGTAGCAACGTATGCACATGTACATTTACTGCTTCTGTGTGTGTGTGTGTGTGTGTGTGTGTGTGTGTGTGTGTCCTTGTGTGTGTGTCCACATCTACACATAGTCAGAGAGCAGTGGGAGGAAGCCGGCAGCATCCATAGAATATTTTATTCAGCTAGTTTTTATTTACCTCATCTAGCATTTGGGTGCTGCCAGGCTGCCCAGCTCTGATTGCAACTGTTCTGCCTTTACCCCCGAACACACACACATTTGCACACACTTGCATACACCCGTAAATGTGTTAAAATCACATCAGAGCTGTTGGTCCGCAGCGTCTAAAAGGCAGAGGAAGTAGCAGGACTTGATTTTGGGTCTTAGTGATGCTTTGGATTGGTCAAAGCATCTTGTTCAAAAAGGTCACATCGGTTTACTTCACCTGAGAATAATTTTTCCTTAATACCTTCAAAGTTCAAACACTTAATAGAAGCTTAGAGGCTCACACAGCATGAAGTAGTAGTAGTATGGCCTCAGTCTTGCTTAGAATTCAATATAAAGTTGTGTGGATGAGAACAATGCTCGTCCACACAACATGCATTTGTAATCATTTGGCCCATTAAAGCATTCGGCAGTGATGACCCATAGTTCGATGAAACTAACGACCAGCAAGTAAACGCTTATTTTCTTGTTAAATCTTATAATAATTTTGTCCAGAATTGGCAAATAAAAGTAACATTGCCTGTCACAGTTCCCCAGTGTCCAAGGTGACATGTTGCATATTTTCTCCCTAACCCACAAATATTCAGTTTATGACATAAGACAAAAGAAAATGCTCCAATTTGAGAAGCTGGGACTTGATCATGTTCAACGTTGTAGCTTGAAAAATGACTTGAAGGACTAATGGAATATAAAATAGTAGCCAATTAATTTTCTGTCAGTTGACTTATCGAGTTCTTGTTTCCGCTCAATCATCGTCTCTAAAAACGTGTAATGTAGCCATACTTTTCTAGAGGTTACTCAAAGTTAAAGCTTTGGGTTTTGTGTGTACCACTTCATGTCAGTTGATGCAGCCAAACATCTCAAATTGGTCGAAACAGATAAAGCTTCCGCTCTAATTCTACCTGCTCTGTTTTTGTTTCTTTTAACCTCCTGCTCTGTCTCGTTGGGGAGCAATCCAAAACATGAATGAGAAAGCAAGTCCTTTTCTTGTCCAACACAAAACTGACATGCATACAGCACACACACACACACACACACACACACACACACACACACACACACACACACACACACTCACAAAGCTGCGAGTTACACTGGTTTCCTGGCAGGATTTCCTTGACGGACTTGTTGAGTATAAAAATTTCATGAGCTGCTGCTGTAACTTTCATTTTCCTTTATTCACTGTAGACCAACAAGTACACTTAGGCTCACACACACAGGAACAGCACTGTTGGGATCATTTGGACCACTGCACATCCAAACCGTTCTCTTACAAATGACATTCATGTGCAATAGTGATTTACCTTCATGTACCTTCATGTGTTGTGTTCAACATCATCTTCCCGTGCCAGAAGTAGTGTAGTGAAAAAAAGGTCTGCTGAAAGTTACTCAACTCTATAACCCCTGATTGTGCATTGTATTAGTTTGCTTTGAATACAAATATCCATGCTTTTAATTTGTCGAACATACACTTGTTGCTGACATGGTGTGTGTGTGTGTTCCGGTTTGTATAATAGTCTAATTTGTGCAGTGGCGGGCCGTGCATTTTATACCTGGGCCTTCAGTGCTGTCCTGCAGCTGAAACACCACCTAATAATCTCATTATGACGTGCAAGCTACGGTTATTTGTTTCTAGGGGTGTAATACTACACGTATTCATATTAAACCGTTCGGTATGAGGCTTACAAACCGAACAATACATTTGAATAATACTAGTGCATTTGGAAAATGCAGAAGCTTAAATTGTGGGAAATATAATGTTTTTGGTGGACTGCGCTCACGTAGGAGACAACGGGCTTTGTGACCTCTGAACCCGGAACAATAACAAACAAAACAAAAGACAGCTGAGGCCCCGCACTTCTGGGAGGCTACGCTAAACTAGCTTAACAAACAATAATCCTGCGCATGACGGTATGCTTCGTAATTAACGGACAGTGCATAGAGTCCAAATCTATATAATTAACACAATGACAACAACAAACTCACAAGAACCAGTCACATATATTCATAACAAAGCAACAAATCAATCCAGCAGACCTGCAGCAACACGCATTCTGCTACACACTCAAGGGCCATTCAGATATTAGATGTAAAAAAACAAACGCAGTTGACTTACCAAATGCTGTTTGCTGACAAAGAGCACGGTTAAATCCCAACTCACAAATCCGTTTCTCCTCCTTCAGCCATTGAGTGTTAAAAAAACAAAGCTAGGTAAAATGCAAAAAATGTCATAATTTCTTCCATATCTTTCAATTTTAAACTCTTACTACTCCGACTAAGGCTCTGCTTAAGTTTCATTTTCCAATAGTCATGTGCTCGCCTACTGACCAATCACAGCGCACGCTGCACCTGGAAACTGAGCTGCACATAATGCTGACGTACTTGTAGGCCAGCTAGCAGGCTCTGACACGTCAAAGAATACGCCCAACATGTCAAACTAAAGATCTGATTGGTTGAACACTATGACAATCAACAATATCGTCCCCATTCACTTAAACTGCACATGGATGCACTTGTGAGTCTGCAGGCCTCGGGCCTCTCTTCTTACCTAGAGACACAGAGGTGAGATCTGATTGGATAAAAGCTCTACTTAAAACAAGCTGCTGGAAGCAGAGCAACTGAGGAAGACAGTAGCTGTGCAATGAGATAATAAGATAGTGGGAAAAATATTTTTATAAATTATAATACATGTAATGTATTTAAGAACAATTATTAAATTATAGAATAGCTTTAACTTTGTGATTGTGTTTAGGCCAGCAGAGAAGGCCTTGCAGGCCCTGACGGCCCACCACTGAGTTTGTTTATTGCTCATACTGTGTGTATGCCTTAAATGTGGCCTGCCAGGAGATACAGTACAATAAATCAACAGTCAGCATTTATGTTTTATTTCCTCCGTATATGCACGGTCAATGGTCCCTTCAAATGACAATGAATAGGTAAGGAGGATTGACTTTGCAAATGACTTCAGAAGAGCAGGATCTATACTTCATGAAATCATGGGGAAATACATGTGCATATACAGTATGTGAACGAGTTCATCATGTTAATGTTGTTTTTTTTCTACCTTCCATCTTTCTCTGCATCCATTCTCTTTGTCTCTAGATCTCTCTCTTCTCCATCCTCCTCACATTCAGCTGTGAGCTTTCCTCACGCCCCCTTTCGCAATCTCCATTATGACCAACTCCTCCCTCCCTCCATCTCCTCTCCAAGTAACCTCCATTTTCTCAGGCGTCACCTTTGGCATGTCTTGCAGAAAATTAATTTGATTGGGCAGAGTGCTTGCCAGTCAATATTTCCAGCCAGAGAGGGAGAGAGAGAGGGATTGTGGGTAAGTCTCCAGAGAGGTGCTGGGCATCTGTCCAGATATTCCTCATTGCCTCCCACTCGTGCATTACTAAACATAAACCATGGAGTATTAGGTCTACAGGATAACATATAGCTCTGGATAATGTTATCTGCACCATTTTCAATGGGTGCCTCTGGACTGTTGTGTGTAGAATTTATTGCAAATTATGTTTCAGACATTTCATTTGTATTGGGTCTGACATCCACACAGTAAAAAACATTCATAAAATGCATATAATAATTTGAGCTGTAACATTATCATTATATAGTATCATAATACTAATTAAAAATAGGGCCACAAGCAGCCATTCCAGGTTCAAGCCCTTCTGTACTGAACTGGTTTCAGGTTTTACAAAGTCGCTTCAGCTGGTTTTATTATATCCGAAGGACTGAGAGCATTCACACACTTGTTTCATCATTTCAACGGATCCAGCATTTCAATAATTGCACATAATGGGGTCATGTTTTAACAGCTTTATTAAAAATATTTACCAAGTTTGGTAATGTTTTGACAAAGTATCATTGATTTATGGCCAAATTTACACCAGGTCCATGTACATGTTTGGACCTGGTAGTGCCCCCTGTTGATTTCAAAATAGTATTTTCAAAACCATTTATTAACCATTATTATTCTGTGAGTTTTTTAATGATTGGACCAAAACATTCTGATTTACAGACAGACTTTTGTTCTGCTACGTCATTTCTTTTTTTTTTCATTTGTAGCACCCCCTAGTGCTCGATTTGAATGAAACGTTCAGCTAAGGCTTTAGGCACTGATGGAGTATGTTTCCTGCATGTTTCATGATGAATGAACCAAATAGTGTGGAGTTAGTTCTATTGAGCTGCTGAGCCACGCCCTTCAAACATCATTGGTCAATATCTTCCAAACGCAATGAGATATCAACAAGCTTTTTGCAGCTCTTTATTTGCTTGGTGCATTAATGATTCACATACAATTTAGTAGTCATCATGCAATACATGTCATGTCAGTCAGGGGTACGGTGTGAGGGGCGTAGCCTTTCTAGAATTACATTTGGGGCCTTTATTACAGCGCCACCATGTGGCCGATTGGAGGCATATTTCTTGGGAAGTGCTGGCTCATCATTTCCAGTGAGTCAGTCAGATCGTCATTTTAAAATAGTTTAGGGACAAACACATAACTTGATACAAAGTTGGAAGCACAGTATTTTCTAAAATATCACTGTATCCTGGGGCATTTATATTTCCTTTTCATTGGAACTAAAGGGGTCCAGACCAAGGTGCATTGAAGTATGTGGACAGGGGTGTCCACCTATAATCTATAATAATATCTATAATATATGTTACAACTAACTGTGATACTTTTTGTTATTAGTCGATAACAGTGATTCCTACACATACCAGTGGTATAAAAGACCAAACAATTGCACTCCAACTGGCCCAATGTCATTTAATTTTGCTTTATTACAGACAGCAGTTATTTATTACAAAAACAAATCACATTTCAATGAAGTAGAAATGTGGGTGGATGTGGCGTCTGATAGCATGAACTGATAATGTTAGCGTTGGCTAAACATAGTCGGATCCAGACTCCTCAGTCGTTGTTATAGCAGAAGAATAAGTGGAATTTTGAAATGACTACAAGGTTGAAGAGGCACGCTGGCCCTGAGAGCTTAGAGTCAGATGGATCTTTAAATACTGAAGAGGAGTCGGCAGTTCAGACACCGAGCGGCGGCACTCCTAGAAAGAAGAAAATGAAAAGTCATTAAAAGGATGCAATCAATCAATCGATCAATTTGGGATTTACCGTCACAGCACCATAGGAACAGCCGAGGCTGTATGAAGGCCAGGTGGCTCTTTCATCGTTACAGTGTTGGTATCTGCAGTGGGAAGCGGTACTTGGTCAATTTGGTTGGGACATAGTTGTACATGGTCTGAAACATTTGGGAAGCTCTGATCCATAAGATGGGAGAGAAGGAAGTGAGTGAAGGAGTAAGAGACAGAGGCAGAATGAGAAAAGGACAGATGGGATGGAAGGAAAGAGATACACAGGAAGGACGTTCAAATATTGGGAGAAAGGAAAAACAGGGTGATGGAAATATCACACCATGAAGGAGTGAGTGAAATATTTTAAAATAATTTCTATTCTTATAAGAACATATTGTAAACACGGTAAAATTCCGTGGGAAAAGGAGAGCGATGGATACATATAATAAAGGAAGAAAAGGAGGTAAAAGGTCTTCCAGGGAGGAAAACGGAGAAGAATGGTGGAGATACTGTCGGCCAGCAAGAAATTGAGGTGCGAGGAAAAGAAGAGGAGCAAGGGAGACAGAAGGAGAGGAGATGAATGAGGTGAGATGTGAGTGCTGATGTTAGAGGAATGGCTCGTACTGACATCGGACTTTACTACATACCCCCTCCTCCCTCCTTCCCAGTGTTAGTGTGTTACTCCCCATGGCCCAGTGGTGACATGGCATTTAATAGACTCCCCGCTGTGAAACAAACTACCTCAATTAATTCCTCCGACTCGGCCCTGGCCTTTCTCTCACTCTCACACCCTCGGGTGTGTGTGAGTGTGTGATTTAAGCCATCTTTGGTCCAGTCTTTTTGTCTCCCCACTGGCTGTATAAGCTGCATTAAAGGACAGAAGCAGCGCTGCCTGCTCCAACATGATCTACTTTTATTCATTATCTCATTGGCTTCCATTTTAATCGATAAATTCACCCCCCATGGTCTTTTTTATGAAACCATTTCTCCACACTCTTTCTCTCTGCCACCTGAAGTATCCGCTCCATGTTACGTGTCTGTGTGTGTGTGTGTGTCTGTGTGTGTGTGTGTGTGTGTGTGTGTGTGTGTGTGTGTGTGTGTGTGTGTGTGTGTCAGGTCAGTGTTTTTACTGCGACTACCACTGTGGTGGTGTTTCATTACAGAGAACTATGAGAGCAATCGCCTCCTGGTTTCCATATCAGAAAACAGAGCAGCAGACCAGGCCAGATGTGGACAGAGGCCAGGCCACACTTTAGCACGCACTGATAGCACAATGCTATCACACCCACAGTGATGTGAAGACTCGGGAAGTAAACAGCTGTTTTTTTGCTGAGTGAGTTAAGAGGTTGTAGTTGTGTTACAATTAAATATAAAATGTATGAAAATTCAGCAAAAAAATCAATTATTGCCCATGAGAATATGTTAACGAAGATATGAAAGTATTAAGTGTCAGTAACTTGGAAACCTCATGGTGTTTTATTGTGGCTTTCCAGAAAGTGTGTTTTTCTTTTTATTATTATCATTTTATATTTATAAAGACACAATTAATTTGAAATATTGAAATAATGTTTTATGAAAAAATATTGAATCCTTCTTTAATTACCATTGTTATTTCCTCATTATAGTTAGTTATTGTAAATTAGAAGTACATTTTAGAAGCAGCATGACTTTGATGTTGTTTTTTTTGTTAAAAAAAGTCAAAGAAAATGCACATGTACACATGAATAAAACTCACTCTCGGCTGAGTACGTTGAGAGAAAATAAGTGCACTTCTCCTGAAGCCATGTGACTCCAATCTCTGAATGTAAGAGACCAGAGGATCAGGCTGGGATGTTGAACCCAGCTATGGAATGAATGTACTGTATGTGAAAGTAATATCTGTGAATTAAAAGGACCATTTAAGAGCAAAGACATTCTCACTTCAAACTCGTCAAAAAACATCGCTTGGTCATTGGCCCTAGGCTTAAACTATGAAGTTCCTCTCTAGTGTCTTTTCAAAATAAACTTCCGATGTGGGTTTACTAAGTTTTTAGGTTTATTTACACAATAAAACTACTTGGTTAGGTAAAGGTTGTGGTTTGGCTTAAAATAAACACACATATTACGTACCTTCCATACGTGGCTTTAGCTAAGTCTGTACGTTACATCACAAAAGTAAAGTGAAATAAGCCACACGGGACTTGAACTGTCGTCTCCTGGTGAACGTCTTTGTCTCTGTTTGACCCTTACATCCACCTCAATCTCCTGTCTACTTTCTCGCTCTTTGTACTTCGTCAGTTACTCTGAGCATCCCAGTACATTTTTAATAATACTGAGGTTGAATGCTCAATGTCCCTCTGTGCAACACCAATATACGAAGAATGTTTTTAACAGGCTGCATAAGTCTGTGGTTTTTGAGGGCATGTGATTTACCCAATTTATTAGATTGCTATATTATACTTTTAGTTTATTTTCCTTCATGATATGATGGACTAAATGCAGTTTTTTTTACATGTAATAAATATTTGTGTCTGAAACAACTCCTCAAAATAACTTTAGACATTTATTCTTAAATATTTAGCTTTCAAAAAATACCATGAGCTATTTGTGTAAAACTTGAACGCCCTCTCATGATGTAAAAAAAATAATGAAAAGAAAGACATTCCTAGAATTAGCCGAACCATGACTTTAAAAGTAGCTATGGCCCAGAAGAAGACCCCAGACAACTTTATGTCTTTAAATCTCCTGTTTCATTTTCCTCATGGAGGAAATGAACAAAAACAAAGAAAAGAAAAACGACATGAGTATTCATTTTGAACCTGTAAGCTTTATAAGAGTGTAATGATATGAATATTCTGTTATGTCATGAAATGAAGCTAACTGACTGCTGATGTCAACATGTTTGCTAGCTTTGCTTCAGCCAACAACACGTTTCCATGTGACTACTAGGGATCTGCTTCCTGCTCTCGTCTGCTCCACACTGATGATACAGGTTTGCCCATCTCTCCCTCCACCCCTCAGCCTCCTCCTGCTCTGCTTTATCTATTATGCTGCATTAAATCATATCTGCCTTGCGCATTAGGTATATTCCATATCACAATGATTTGGGCCTGCTGCGCACTGTTGCAGCGGTTGGCCTGAGGGAAGTGTACATAAGGTGATGGTGGGGATATCTAATGGTGCAGAATACAAAGAATTATAGTTACTGAATACAATATCATTTTAGATTCCTTTTACTTTTGGCACCCAGACTATTTGACTGCCAGTTTGAAGTGTTTACCTCACGGTTATTGTGCACAATTCACATTCAGAGAAAAATCAATAAGTATGAGTATAAGGAGAAAGTGTCAAACAATGAACTAGAAGCTGGTAAAGAACTCGCTGACAGTTTAACTATTCTTCTAGCCACGTCTCCATATATTCCCTCAGCATGGCTGATGTGTAGACTGCTGCAGCTGGAAATCAGGCAGGTCCAGTTGGGCTGACTGGCAGTATTTCTCCTGCTCTCTCCATGCAGTGATGGCTTCATTAAGGGAAAACTGCCTGTCAGTGCTAGCCTCCGGCGCAAAGCGCTAATCACACAGCTGACCTTGGCTTGATCCTGGACAGTGGACCACTCGCCACTGAGATGATGTTTGTGTGTGTATGTGTGTGTGTGTGTGTGTGTGTGTGTGTGTGTGTGTCGTGGGGTGTGCTGTAGGAGAGGCTTTGCTGGCATGTGTGTTGGCACCGAGATGAATATATGTGGGATGAGAAGGCTGTTGGAGTCAGGGAGCTTTCATGTGTTAGTGTGAGACCGATAGATGGACAACATACCGTAATACCTCTGTATACTGATGTCAGGAGGAAATGTTCTATTCTAATGTGTTTGTCCATGAATTCCTCTACATATACTGTATATTAAACATGTTCTGTACATTATGACATTTTCTTAACAGGTATCCTCTTTCACTCTTTATCCCAGTCTCTAATTGTAATATGGCACATATGCACACGATTAATAATGAATAATTAGTGTGCTGAAAACATTTGTTCATCACAATATCACATCTTCTGTTGGTGTGTTTTGAATTTTCCCTGAGGCTGTATAGTATGATGCAGTGAAATGCTTAAACCAATATGTTTTTTCTATGGCGAACAGCAATAATCTGTAGGATTTTATTGGTCATAATATGCACATTTCTTCATATTTAACAGCCTGTGAACACCTTTGTATGAAGTCTTCTGTGGCTGTGGAGCAGAGCATGTGAGCGGAGAGCTAGCAAGCTGAGAGCACGGGCGGGAGGATGTTGGATGGAGGGCAGAGAGGATCGCCTTATCTCCAGCTCCATCCCGCTCTAATTGCACCTCGTTACCTACAGCTCACACGAGTTTGAAGCATGTCCCTGCCCATCCCAGAATGCATCCGTGGATTGTTTCCAACTCGTGTGATCCAAACATTCCCAATAACGCCAAAGCGTTGTAAAGTCCAAAAGACAAAATTGATTGAGGAAAATAGGTGGAATCATTAACAAAATACCGGTCCTGTCTCCTAAAAATGACGTTCCCCCAAAACTAAAATGCATTCTCAATTACGTTTGACCATAAATGTATTTTCTCCCTGATTACGTTTGTGTTTGACGTATTTCAAATACGTTTCTCATCAACATATCTTTGCCATACTCTAGTCTTTATTATGTTTCTGTGATCTGCCTCGCCTCTAACCCCGCCACCCACAAATTGTTGCCCCGCGGCCTGTTCCGAGGGCTGACAGACCTGACGGTGGGGTGCCTCACGGCGGGGGCGGCTGGAGACCTCGCGTCCGGCGCCAACGGGTGAGCGCCCGCCACTCGGAACCATAAAACCAAGTCCCGGATTTCACCCGGGGGACATTCTGGAGGTATTGTGGCCGGGTGATGTGCCTCGTTGCTGGGGAGGTATGAGCCGAGAGTGGCGGGGTGTTATGGAGGTATATTTTATTTATTTAGATCCATCTAACCCTAACCATAACTTCCACTAGGAAGCCATGTCCCCACCCAAACCTAACCCTTAAGAGAGTCACGGTTACTCTCGGATTTTACACGTGGGCCTTTGTGGAGGTATTGTAGCCGTGTAATGTTCCTCGTTGCTCGGCCTGGATGAGCACGTTTCTGCTGGAGACAGGCGGGGTGTTGTGGTAGTATTCTGACCGCGTAATAGGGAGAAGGAGAGGCGGTGGTGGAGAGGGAAAACAATGTTAAAGTGTTAAAATATTGATTAGAAACATATTTGTAATAAGTCAATGTAATAAGTCAAACACAAACGTAATCAGGGAGAAAATACGTTTTTGGTCAAACGTAATTGAGAATGCATTTTAGTTTTGGGGGAACGTAATTTTTAGGTGACAGGGTTGCAAAATACACATGTTTTTATCCAACGACATATTGTGCTTCAATTCAACTGATTTTGAGATATAAATTAAATCAAATCTGCTAATAGCCAGTTGTAGTTGACATGAGTGCATGTTTGCACTGTTAGCACTGCTAGCCCTATTAGCTGCTAGCCCCCAGCTCAGCCGTCTCCATGTTGACAGCCATGCGATAGATATGTTCTGAAGTTCACTGTGAGCACCTTTAAACTGATGGTAGGAACTGGGACAGCCTAAACCAGCACTAGTGAAGAATTTGTGCAAAAATGTCCCTTGCTTCAAAGGTATACAGCTGGAATTTATTTTCAAAAGATATCTTGTAGTAGGAGCAAGCAAACACACACACACACACATCCACAACATGGCTGCTGGTGCCTCATCAGGCTCAGTTCAAAGAGGAGTACGTGTAATCACCGAGAGAGAGATACCTTAACACACAGCAGCCTCAAATGAATAGCTTCAATCCTCGCTCCTCCACTTGAAGTCGAGTAGCATTTCCATTTTAAAATTGCTTCCCGTCCTTTTGTGAATGAATCGAATTACACTGGAAAGCGCTGATTGATCCTTTCTGAACACAATGGTTCTCGTGGTGTAGACCTGGCCTCCTCTTTCTCCAGCGCCTATTGAAGCCAGTCAGTGTACCCATTAGAGTAGTTTCACACAGGTTGAATGGGAGGAGGAGAGTGTAAATAAGTGAAGGTATGTGTGTGTGTGTGTTTGTATGTGTTTTTGTCTGCTGTTGTTTGCTCACTAAAGCACCTCGACTTTTACTTTTAGGAAAGGAAACGTACACTTACACCTACCCAGTAGAAGTTTCTGTGTTCTGTTCTTCCTCTGTGACGTGAATCTCTTTTATCATTGCAAGAGAAGCATTTTCTTTTCTAAAAAGAAAAAGAAAAAACGTATTCCATTTGGCTTTAATGGATTTTACAGCCTTTAATACGAAAGAAGCTGACATTGAGTGAAGAGCTAGGCATGGTCATGACACACTGGAGGTTAAATAGTCACCCAGCCAAGAGGCTGTTTGAGAATGGCATATTGAACACACAGCCAAGTTCACTCTGGCCAAATCACAGCTGACCACACTCTCAAACACCCGGTCGACCTCTCATGAACACCTCCCATCACACTGAGAGAATCAGAATGTCATTTGTCAGCACACCCTTATTGATAAAAATGACTGAGGAAAAACAACTACAGTGATCTCTCTCTTCTTATGTAGACAAACACTCTTACACACTCAAACACACACACACACACACACACACACACACACACACACACACACACATACGGGTCAAAGGTACAGTTGTATGGCTTTATTGAATGTGTTAATCGATTTTACTGCAGATGTATGTGAAATAAATAATCATACCTCCATCTAGTCATAAAATGACTTTCACACACACACAGTGTCTTGTAGGCAGGTGGGAGTAGAAACAAAAAGGACTAATGGTTTGGATCATAAACATTTAATGGAAGCCAGTGTGTAATCTGGAATGGGGGGAGCTCATGCAGGTGTGTGTCAGAGAGAGATTGTGCCTGTGGCTGACTCAGGACACAGTGTGTGAGCTGGCTTGTTGGGCTGTGCTTCTCTACATGTGTGTGCTTCATTGGGAATGGATAGAAAGAGATGTCCAGAGTGAAACTGAGGTGATTCAAATGTAATATTTGGTATGAGAAACCAGTTGTCATCACGGGATTCACTGGAAGGGAGGGGTGGACGTGTGTAAAAGCCGGCAGTAACAGGAATGAAAAGGTGGAGCTAAATAAAACTAATGAGCTGTGTAGCAGCAGCTAATGATGCCGTCAACCTCGTCACAATCTAACAGAAGTTCATCTGCAACATTTCAGTGCACCACAGACATCCATCAGCCTCCAGACCAACTCATACTGACCTCCAGCTGCTGACAGAAAGCAGCTCAAACTTAAATGCTTATATAGAGCAGCAAATGAAATGAGGTGCTATATGCCAGTGGGATTCAACTCAAATTCACCATTTTCTCATTAAAGGTCCGGATCATCACAACAATGTCTAACTTGCACTATGATTTAGTCCCATAAATATTGAAGTATTAAACGTCTGTATGTAGTCAACAACTGACAAATCAACACTTCAAGTAAAATAAGGGATGCATTAAAGATTACATAACAGAAAGCTTTTGAAAAATGTGCATCTTAAAATGAACTACATCATTTTAGAGAAATGAATTTCACTGAATTGTCCTGCAGCTTTAGATTCAGTTCACTCAGGTGTGAAGTGATGTCACCCAAAAACACCACAATATTATATTATTCTCATCATCTAACAAGATAAATGAGTGAGCAGGGACTTTCTCTGTGGTTATTAAAGCACTTGTTGCTCTACTCCTCTCTGTTAACATCACTGTGGTCAGTGAATCCATGTGTTCTGATTCTGATCATATTGGGCTCATATGTTGTTTATTATCTGTGACTTCATTTCAGATGTGAGAGGGTACGTTGTGCTTTGTCTCTGCCCATTAACGGTCTCTGAACATGTGAGACATACTAGTTTTAAACGGTCTGTGGGAAGAATTAACATGTAAGAGTCTTAATGTGAAATAACTTCTGACTCACGTAATTCTCCTGCTCTTCCTTCTCTTTCCTCGTCTCTCCCTCGTGTGTGTACGTCTCACTTGAGTCGGGAAACTTGGCGGAATACACATATTTGATTGGCTGAGCTGCATCACGTGATGTGATTTAATACGCATGTAATTTGTTGGTGTGTTTCCTGCACCGCTGAACGAGTGTCGTAAAGGCTGGAAATGCTGCACCGCTTAAAATAGAAGTGCTCCGTCAGAATTTGAAAATTCTCAATTATCTCTCAGTTTTAGGTCCAGGGTCCAGATACAATGGTGTCTGGGTCCGGATCCGGACTGTGGTCCGCCTATTAGTGACCCCTGCTATATGCATTGACAATAAAAAGCTTAAACATGACATTCTTAATTAAGCATACTTTTTTATTTGAAATATTTTTTTTTAACATTCCTATAATATCCTGTGATTTTTAATATATATCAAGGTCTAATGTCACTATAATGAAATAAAATATCCGCATAGTAAGTAATGATATTAGTGTGTTACGATTGTATTTATGCCACGTGACTTTATCCAACTTGATCTCAGTTTACAGTAGCTGTTCTGTAGCAGCTCAATACTCGCCCAATTACATTTTGATCTTGTAATATCAGAACAATATTATGGGGACTGTCTGTGCATCAGTGGTGAATTCACATATCAGCATATGTGAAAATATGAATTTCACACATGCTAGTTTGTAAGAGATGCGTGTCGATTAAAAATAGTTTAATAGACACTCATGATTCAAAGATAACAGGCAAGTGGAGAAAAAATAGAATCCTACATCAGTTCTGCATTGTTACTTTTCATGTACTCTTTTATCTTTTCAGATTGCTAAGTGACATTTTCAATAATAATCCTATTGAAAAGAAAGAACAGTAAATACTTTCAATTTAACAAAGCAATGAAAAGTGTCAAAACACATTTTACACTTGATTATTGCCAACTGCACGAGGATGACTTACACAAGGTTATATATTACACTGTATAAGTGCAATGCACAATACATGTATTATATTATGCTATAGTTTGTCATTCAAACCACTAAAGCTAGAAAACTGCTGCTTAAGAGCATTTGTAGTAATGTGTGTGTGTGTGTGTGTGTGTGTGTGTGTGTGTGTGTGTGTGTGT
>NW_022280106.1:1336514-1344979 GCF_004355925.1 Anarrhichthys ocellatus | reverse complement strand
GTGTGTGTGTGTGTGTGTGTGTGTGTGTGTGTGTGTGTGTGTATCGAGTGCCACAGTAAGGGAACAGAGAGAGATGGGTGGTACTGGTGTTTCGGACGCGTCTCTCTCTCTCACCCTTCCTCTTACCATTCATTGTCTGCATGTATAGCACAGTTAGCGTACTCTATATAGTTATGTACTAGTTACTAGCAGATGTTTGCAGTACCGGTGCCTGACTTTTGACCTGAGAGGAGCAGATCATAAAACTCAACCATTCCTCTGAAGCTGCAGAGAGTTGAACAGAATAATATTTCTACCAAACACAATGACTCCAAGCTCCTGTCTGTCCTAACAGCTGACAGTGCTCAGTGACAGTTGGAACATAGATTGATTGGTACAGTGAGGACAGTTGGAGCATGTGTTTGCCAATAGAGAGAACGAGCCCGTCTGTATATCCCACATAGGTGTGATAAACAATCACCACAGATACATTAGTACATTTAAAGGTGGCCGAATGTCTACTTGAAGGAAATACCATTTCATTTACACGTACTCAACAGGCAAACCCGTCAGGGTTTCACTTTCTTTTCTATTTTGTTAAAATAGTCAGTCGCAATTAATAACTGAATCATATACCTATTCTACATAAACGTTGAAAACAACTATTCAATAATTTACTAACTTTTGTTTTGTTTGGGTTTTTTGTTGTATACAAATATGCAATGATGATTGCTGGGAAATGTATGTTGTCCAATGCCAAGTCTCTATTTTGTCGTGTGACAAGACATGTTACAATGGTGTGTGTGTGTGTGTGTGTGTGTGTGTGTGTGTGTGTGTGCTTCACTTGTGTTCACTGGGGCTTGTCATAATAGCGTGCGCTGTGACCCCTCGTGAATACCGTGTTCTTTTTTTTTTCTTATAGCAATGCATACGTAACTGTATAAACTGTGTTTATTTATTTTATACAAGGCCATCGTATCATGTGGTGCACCAGGTCAGGGGGACAGAGATACCCCCACTAATCAAGCTCAGCATGACCCTCTGAATCACGTCCCGTTTATACTGCAGTATACACAAAGCACCAGAAGGTTTGCTTTCAAAAACATTTCTCATGCAGTGAAAAAGCAACAAGTTCATTCCTTGACTGTTTATTGCCTTCTCAATGTGATGGATCTCATTTTGAAGATGATGGATGAGAATGAAAAGACTTTTAATTAGAGTGGTCACTTGTTTTGAAAGAGCATCGAAACAGCTGGTGCACACCCCCCTCTCCATTCACACTGCTGCCCCTGGGGGCATCACTTACCCTTCTGTTTCATTAGCTGTGGATTTGAATCTTTCTGCCTTTTTTCATATCGGCCAAAAGTAACACCTATTTTGATTCATAAAATTTGTCAATTAATCAATCAAGAATATATTGTTTTGAATTTGCACCTTCATCTTGGTAGACGTCTAAATTTAGGAAGGAACTGCAGGTGATGCAAAATAATGTTCCTTTGTGTTTATGAAAGCATCCCCTCTAACTCATGCTGGCAGTGATGAAATCAAAAGCTGCCAGTTCAGCTCAACAGAAGCTGCATCTTATATACAATGTGATCAATGGGTAGGCTCCTCAATATTTATATAAGATAACAATGGTCCATACTCAGCATATCTATAATACCAGGCCAGTGTGTGATCATGTAGAGTGCCAAGTGAAAAAGCCCTTTTTGTTGTTGTTGTTGCCATGTTGGGGAGCTTAAACAAGAAGGACTTTTCTTAGAGATTAACAGATTTACACTGAATTTTGCAATGAAATTGTTATTTTATGTTTTGTGATGTGCGATTATTTTGTATATTTCTTAAACTGTGGAGAAAGATTTCAGGATTGTTTTGTGTTTAGTTGTTTATGTTAAGTGTCGTGTTGTGTTTTAATGTCTCGGGACAATGTTGGAAATAAGTGTTCTAACTTCAACATGTTGTCCTTTGGATATTTTTGTTTCTTTTTCTGATAATCCATAAATCTACTCAAAAATCAATCAATGAGATTATGTTTCCCTCTGCAGCGCACACTTCTACTGAGAAATCTACATCAAGAATGAATTAGGTGTGTGTGGACATATTTTATTCTATTAACTAATATTTAATTGACTTTATTTTTACATTTTTTAGTTGGTTACATTCATTGTCTTTCATAATAGTAATCGTGAGTTATGCCAGTAAAGCCAACTAAAGTGAGAGAGCGAGTCTGAGGAAGGGGCCCTCACATGGAGGATGATGAATTGGACAAGAGGTCGTGTGGATGTTGAGAAATTGAGTTAAGTAATAAGTGAAACATGTTCACTGCTGAATAATTGATTGTCCCCCTGCCCCCCATCCTCCCTGCACTCACTCCCTCATTTGCACTCATACATGCTGATGAAGTGATTTATCTCTGCTTAGCAGTGGAGGGGAGCCCTCCACCACACAGACACACACCTACTGTACTGTACATCCTAGTGACAGGGCCCAGCGAAGCTCTTTAAGATTTATGGAGACGAAGAAGTAGTGCAGGAGGAGGAGGAATACTGAGCATGTCATCTTCTGCGTCTGGAACGAGGGACTCTTCTGTCATTTTCTCCTGGTTGTGATCACATTCATATTTGTAATTTTATGTTTAACCTGTTTTACTAGTACATTATGAGTATGTTTTGTTTTTGTTTTATCCTTCTTTCCTTTACATCTCATGTCTATAACTGTATGATCAACACTTCCCTCACCAACACCTCATTCACTCACTCATTAGTCTGTGTGTGGGGATGGGGGGGGCATGTTTTACCAGTCTTGTGAGCACATTAATGTGTTTGCACAGTCACCTTCCTTATGGGGACAAATGCTCACGGTTGTGTTTACATAACCCTTGAGGAAATAACATTGACTTACATTCATTTCCTGGAGACTTACCCTAACCGCTACCACCCTAACCCTTACCTAAACCTTATCATAAACCTGTACCTGACCCTAACCCTTACCTAAACCTTATCATAAACCTGTACCTGACCCTAACCCTTACCTAAACCTTAACATAAACCTGTACCTGACCCTAACCCTTACCTAAACCTTAACATAAACCTGTACCTGACCCTATCCCTTACCTAAACCTTAACATAAACCTGTACCTGACCCTATCCCTTACCTAAACCTTAACATAAACCTGTACCTAAACCTAACCCTAGCTAAACCTTAACATAACCCTTACCTAACCCTAACTGTAGTGTAACCCTAACACAGTTCTTGTAATTGGAATAAATGTCAGAGCTGTCAAAACAATACTGCCTGAATTTGTAAGATTTAGAATTAGATGCAATTAAAAGCAATAAGATCGCTTGTGGAAAAAAGCATGTGTGTGTGTGTTTAAGTATGAGGGGTAGAGAGAGATGGGAAGTGCGCTGTCACTGTATTTACGACAGATGATTTGTGTCTGCGTTCATTTCCTCTCCTCCGTTTCTCTGTCATGCAGCACCTCAGAAACAAGTGGTCAAATTAGTTCTAATTAGCCCGTGTGTGTCCGTGTGTGTGTGTGTGCTTCCAGCCGATGTAAACTCTCACACACACTCAAGAGGAATACGAACACTTTTAAAACTCCCGCTCTCATGTCTTCTGATAAGAAGCAGAGTAAACTGTACTTTTCAGTGATACGTCTTTGTGTCACATTATGCTCCGTCTTGCTTCTGTTTTCTCTGTGAAGTATGTCTTAATGTGCTTTTATTAAAAGTGCCTTTCATTTGCTCCGGGTGCCACAGTGGCTTCACAGACTTGTGCTTTTATTTAATCTCTTATTCATGATGGTCATGTTCACTCCTTCATCCTCAGCCTGTCCTCACAGTCCATGTCAGTGTGCAGCGGAGGACTTATAGATATATGATAAAATGGAATGGGGAATGAAAGGGCGAAAGGACATCCATGCAAATTCAGCAAGCAAACCCCCCGCCCTCTTCATATTTAAGAGCCATAACCCATTGCATGGAATATGAATCTGCATGTCTTTGCAGCAGTCCATTCCACCATGTCCATGCCTTACACCTATAAATTTGTGAGGAATATGGGCGCAATGCTGTTACTGAGCAAAAATCTACAAATGCAGGGCCGAGCCTCAGGCTCTTCTGAGGTGTGGTAATGTCAGCTGCATGAGCACTGTATGAAGTAAAAGAGCCAAACTCATCAGCTCTTCACGTGTTTGATGTTAGATGAAATCTGGTTGGACTCAGAGACAAGAAAAAAGGTGTTTATTGAGAGAGCTGTGCGCAGCGTACACAACCTGCTCCAATATACGTCGTTTAGCGACAGCCCTCATTTCCCTGAATCTACAAGGGAGGTGGTGAGTGCAATGAACACATTAGTTTTACAGATATACTACAGGTTGAATTCATATCAATCTTCCCAATTCGTAAACCGCTGTTTTTGAAAAGTTATTTTTATTTTCATCTCACGCTCAGACAGGCTCTGCATTCATACAAAACCAAATTGTGGAAATGAGTGCAGGCTCGTGCAGCGGTGTGGGAGGGCCCGTTAACACCAAGCCACTGCAGGACATTTAACTTCTTTTGTTGATTGGCTACCCCAGCGTGGCCCACATTTAAACGAATGGGACGACTGGCGTGTTCGCTGCAACGCCTGATTCAGTGTGAATGCAGCCTAAAGGGAACTGAAGAGTGACCAGTAAAAACAATCCCCACCTTCAGAGTGAACAGGAGTCAGAGCCGTAGACTGTAGAAGTGGATGTAGTCATGTTGATATCACCCATTGGTTTGTGGACTGCTGTTTTGAAGCCTTGAGTTTGGTGATTTTGTCAGAGTGAGCCGAGCACTGAGTGCCGTATTACAAGTATTCCACGTGTGAATGCAGCAGCCCCACTTGACCTGTTGACCTGCACCTGCTCACAGGCTTCCCTCCGTTCAGTCTGTGTTGTGACCCTTTATCCCAGCATCCGCTGACCAAATAGCATCATCATTATTTTCATGTCTTGTTGTGCAGACCAAGCTCTGTTTTCGAAGCACGGCTCATCTCTGCGAGGCGCATGTTGTGTACACCCACCTGTGAGAAGCTTTTAATGTGAATCAGTAGCAGCAGGAAGTTCCGTTACAAGTTACAGAAGAACTGAGGGCTCCGGGCTCTCTCTCTAGTCGCTCACACAGCCACACGCAATGATTAGTTTTTGGGCAAGATGCTGCTTTGGTTCGAGGGAGGAACCGGTCACAAGTTGTCTACCAAGCAGCTTCACAACAGCACAGGTCGGTGCCCGGAAACACTTGCTTGAATGTTCTACTTCCTTTAGAAGTTTAATCTGCTGTTACAAACCGCTGTGGGCCTTCAGTACGGCTGTCACAGTTTCACGCCACGTGACAGACATTGTATCAACGAGTAACCTGCTCTCAATCTCTCATGCCACAACTTATCAAGCCCCGTGAGGCAAAATTACCTTTGTTTCCACATTTGTATATCTCACAGTGCAGGAAGGACAGTCACTCATTTATTGGAAGATGAACTATTCTTTTCATTTTGTTTCTCCATCCATCCCCTCATTCACACTAGCCCATATGTGTGTGTGTGTGTGTGTGTGTGTGTGTATATGCGATGGAGCAAATATGCATCACTTCCTTTTCAAAGCTGCGCCTAACGCCAGCTCCTGTTATTGTTGTTATCTATCATCCTCTAAAGATCGCTGTGGTAACAGTAGCCCGGGTCACCGCATCCCCCCACCCACCACCACCACCACACCAATGCGATAAGGTTAGGGGGGGAACACTGCAAAAAAAGTTTAACCAAGCATATTTCCTCTTTTATGACTCCGTATGACCTTTAGGGATATTAACATCTGACATGATGAATCATGAGCTGGTGAGGGAAGAAAAAGGGGAGAGATGGATGAAAAAAGAGAGGAGGGGGGACGGTCTCATTTCTCATTAGAAAGCTGTGATTTGAAGAGATAGAGACTTTTCCCTTACCCCCACGAGCACACACACACACACAAACTCATGCATATATGAGTATGCTGTACAATATATACCGAGAGACGAGTGTGTGATATTAGTGAGAATGAAAATGAAAAGCCCTTCTGTCCAGCCGCTTCCTGCCCATGTCAGCACTCCTGAGCCTGGAGTCCTATTAGCCCTGTAGTGATCGGCAGCCACCCTCCCACCCCCTAACACACACACACACACACACACACACACAAAGGCTGCACACACTGCAACATGCACACTCAATTAAAGTCTGACCTTCTACCCTCTCTGGGCACTGACGGAGTGTGTTATACTACAGTATCTGTGTGAGCACGCGTCTGACTGTGTGCTTCTCTCTGTCAGCATGTATAGTCAGCTCCACAAGTATTTAGACGGTGACACATTGTTTTTGTTATTTTGGATCTGTACACCAAGTTTGAAGTGCAGACTTTCAGCTTCACTTTACATCAACATTGGGTGTTGTAGACCCCACATTTCAAATGAATTGTTAATTGAAGTCATATTTAATACATGGTTGCAATTTCTGTCTTTGGTCTCGAAAAAGTCTTTTTGGCAGTTGGGTCATTGTCCTGCTGCAGTGTAAAGGGCGTCCAATTAGATTTGAGGCACTGAGTTTAACCTGAGCAAATAGGATTGCTCTGTACACCTCACAATTCCTTTTTTTCTGAGCATTAGATTTATTGATTGCTGTTGAGATGCAAAGGTAATTTCAACCGATTTAATAAATTGTTTCTAAAACACATTACTCTCACTAGCTTTAATCCCTCAGTCTTTAAGTAAATGGAACGACATTTAGTTGAGACTGTTTGGAGCATTACAGGGCCGTTCTGGAAGGATTTATTTAACATCAGACTAACGTTAAATGGGCATCATACTCCCGTAACGAGGTCCATGTCTGAAATACGCTTTACTACTGGCTGCCTCTCTATTTTTCCTTCGTTTCCAGTCTCTCAGACCGAGCAGACACAAGCAGGAGTCACCACCCCCCTCTTCTTCAAGTCTTCAGATAAGAAATGACTGAGTTTGGGGGAGTGCAAATAGAAACCCTGCCTCTGGTCTTGTTCACCCCTCAGTGTGATAACAGTCTCTAGGAATCACAAAGGCCATGAGGATGGAGGAGAGATTTCAAGTGGCGCTTAGGGACTAATCTCCGCTCTGAAGGGGGGAGGAGCATGCAGATAAGGCCGGCTGGACTGGAGAAGATCAGTTAAGAAAAAAAACACTTTACAAAGGCCAGCCTTATTCTACTGGCACTGCTGCCTCATGCTGTTACTATTCATGTCCAGTGGCAGAGTACACGGCCACTTTACTGTCAGACAATTAAAAACCTTGCCAGTGTTTTTCTTCCTCTGCATTCTGGGCCACATGCTGTCACAGGAAACCAAAAGTCCACCGTCAGTTTAATGGTAGAGCAGTGTTTTGTAAAGCAAGACAGGGCAGAACACTGCAGGAGTTAAATCAATTCAAAGTTTTGGTTGTATGTACCAATTTTGTTCACCATTGTGTTTGTCCAGTTCTGAATATGCGGCTGTGGTTTGGGGCCATGGGAGTTACCCTTCCTATGAATATGAATGATAATGGGCAAGCCAAACAAATGTTTAAATGGGGGTCAACCACAAAGTGGGCCCAGTATAATGGACATGTAAACATGTGTTGTACCAGTGGGTTTGAAGAACAGTTTCTGTTTCACTAGGTTTCATGTAAATGTCACTGGGAAACTGAGATCTGGAGTAAACCGAAAGAGCATATTTACTGTGATTTAAAAAAAAAAATCATCTAAGAAAAAAAACTGTATTTGTGCTCTAATAGTTGAACTGTGAGCTGCTTTGGAAGAACAAAGTAGAATTTGTCCAGTGTGTGATCAAGAGTAATGACATAGTAGTTTGCCTTTTCAGTCAATTCATTCATTTATTCCTAAAGCTAAAGCAAAGCATATGGTTGGTCCAAAATGTAAAGACACTAATCTGAGACTCTGAGTCTGTCAGTGGCAACAACAAGCCCTTTTAGTGGACGTACATTGACGGTGAGGAGTTGCCCTGAGCGATTACATTACAGCACGTTTAGCAGCTGCCGGCTGCAGCATGCTCCCTAAATACTGGACCTATTTCAAATAGTGTTGTACCCTTACACAAAAACATGGTCCAGGTTAAAAAATACCAAAGTCACCCTTTATTAATGGTCATGCCATTAAAACAAATTTAAGATTAGCTGGAATGTACAGTATGTCTACACTCATCAGAGACTTCCACCCCACATTCTTCTTCTACATCAATAGTACAGCCACTTAAGCATGTGACCCTGAAATTGTCCTCTTTGTGGAGAGAGAAACATGCTGTACCCGACGTCTGCTGGCTCAAGCATTTGCATTATTCAAAACACATTATGCAAGACATTCAGCAGGTGGCAAGCCACCTTCACCCAGAGGAATTCCTGAGTAGACAAGCATTTTAGGATTTCGGTGTGTGTGTGTGTGTGTGTGTGTGTGTGTGTGTGTGTGTGTGTGTG
>NW_022280106.1:1328649-1336504 GCF_004355925.1 Anarrhichthys ocellatus | reverse complement strand
GTGTGTGTGTGTGTGTGTGTGTGTGTGTGTGTGTGTGTGTGTGTGTGATGGGAATAGCCATGGGTGGAATGCAAAAGGGCACTCCAGGGCACTTTGGGGCACTCTGTACCCATTAGTCAGGGCAGGCAGACAGGGACATGGCAGCAGTGGAGCACAAGAACAAGTGGACGACGGACGGGGGAGCAGACAGACAGGAAGAGAGATGGAGGGAGGCCAAAAATAGGTCCCCAGGTGTTAAGGCGCCGATGAAATATTTGGGGATTTTTAAAGGGTAACGAAAAGCATACGAACGGGGATGGAAAGAGCTGAAGTGGGCAAACATGGCTGGGTGGTTTGTTTTTCGGTTCCATACAGAATGTGTCTGGGTGCACACACTTGACCTACGGCCCTCAGTGCAACAGAAACGTTGTATTTGCAGTATGAAATATTGCATACTATGCTGCAGACAAACAGCGAGCTGCATACTGGAATTGTGATCTGGGCTGAAGGGGCTTTTTAGGGAATCCCCACCAACCAGGTGGTTCAAGGTTTCCCAGAGGGGGTTTTCAGAGGTGCTTGACTGTGCTCAAGTGGTCCTTCGGAGGTAGACCCAACAAAATGACAAAAAGTTTTATCAAATTGAACTCACTAGCAGTAAAAGCAGAGAAATCAGAAGAATGAGAACGATATTTCTATATTTCAAAATGAAATCAGCGCCAACAAACATGCTCAAAATGTTATCTAATGCCGCATTCTGCTGTATCATGCGGTGTGCTTGCAGAGTGGAGTTTGACATGAATATCAATGAAAATAAAAGGAACCATGCAAGTGAGGAGCAGGGCTGTCAATAAAGCAACTACTTCCTGCTTCCTTCCAGTGGCAGAAGATAGAAGATACTGGCAGAAAGTACTGCATATACAATATGTGTGTAGCTGTTTCATTTTCTTTGTATACATTTTTCAGCAATCAGAAATCTGACCATCTGAATCATTTTAAATCATCCACAATCACATTGTTCCCAACCCTACACATGGGGGCTTTAAACAAGTGAGCAAGTGCACAAATACTAGTGGTGATAGCAAACAATTGAGTGCTTCTTATCTTCATACTATTCAGAAGCCATTCTAGGGAACCATAGTCATGTGAGGTGAAACTGTTCATACGGCCCAGGGAGCTTCCCCAAAGGGATCCTAGAATGCATTTGAACGAATGAAAATAACAAAACAAGTACACTGCAGCAGCATACTTTTCTGAGGAGTACAGAATAATTCAGTTTTCATTCATTCATTCATTCACTGCCCTCTGTGGCCCAAATGCTCAGTGTAGTTAGAAAACCAATGCTCTGCAGCCAGACAAGCTCTCTTTCACGTCAAGTGAATGTGTTGTTGTCCGGGTGGAAACAAACTTTCAGACACATAGGGCTTATACACACTCTGCAGTGCCAGACACAGGTTCTGATAACGATAAGGAAAGAACAAGATTTCTTTTCATAAATCAGGGAAAATACTCGGCAGGAAACGGGGAGAGGACAATGAAAAACAGAAGTCTCAATCAGTCCTGCCCTCATTGATCTGATCCTATGTTTCAACATAAATATATCACAAAACAAAGTTATTGCAGAGCGTTCCTTGGAGAAAGGTTTGCCTGTTTGTCGTCCTTGACTTTCGTGGCTTCGGTTCTTTCATTTCCCGTCTTCCTCCCTTCACTCTCCAACCGTTCTCTGGTGTGTGTAATAAAACACTGTGTGTGTGACAGGCTGGCTTTGGGGAGCGGACTAGGGAATGGCATGGAGATTAAATAGGCATCTCACTCCCCCTTTATTACAGGAAACTATAGGGCCATTCTGGAGGAATTGAGCAATGGGTAGATGAAGGGGTGAAGTGTGAGTGTGTGTGTGTGTGTGTGTGTGTGTGTGTGTGTGTGTGTGAGGGTGTATGGTGGGGAAGGGGAGTGCGGGGGGTTGCAGGACTTTGGGAAATTGTATTTTTATTTACTGTGCCAGGTACCTGCCATCTCTTCTGTGATGCAGTAAGAGACCTTTTGCACTATGTGTGTGTGTGTGTGTGTGTGTGTGTGTGTGTGTGTGTGTGTGTGTGTGTGTGTGTGTGTGTGTCCCTGTAAGTGTTTTCCTGTCTGCTGTATGTGCTATTTCCTTTTATTGCATATGCTTTCTTTGCAACATATGTGCTCGTCTCAACAGAACATGCACCAACAAGCCATTCATTTATGATTCATCAACAACAAATTTAGCGTGTTTCAGTAATTCAGTAGTTATTACTTTCGTTTGCAGTCCGTATTGAGTGGAACTCACCCACAACAAGAGCGCATATGTAGGAGTCCTCGTGCCGTTGCCTTTAAGCAAAGCAACGGCCTCATCGTTGGAGGCCCAGGTGCTGCACTGTGTCTGCCTGCTGCTCCTAAACAGGAGGATAGCTCTCCTGAAGGGCATCCATAGTGAAGATTAACTTAATGTAAAGGAAACTTTGCTGTGCACGATTCATGTCCGTCACTTCAGGAAGCACTGTGCCCGACTTGTGTAGTGAAGCAGAAAGTAAGTTGGTCAGATCGTTGCTTTGTGCTGAAGCTTTTTTTTTTTGCTGCAACCACAATCTTTATATAATTGTATTTTTACCATAGTTGCTTTCTGCAAATTTTGTAGAAAGAAAGGGTAACACTTTATAATAACTACACGCTATGAAGCATTAGTTATGTATGAGTAAACACTTAATTCATCATTTATAACGCATTGTTCCTACATTAACACTCATTATGTAATTCACAACAGTTATAAATGTTTTATTATTGATTAATAAGCTCCTCTATTATGTGTTTCATGATTGTGTTTTCATACTTTATTAATGATGGATTCTCCATTTGTAAATTAAGTAGTAAATGCTCTCCAGTAGGGCAGAGACTTCAGCCACCAGGAGCTATGAGTGAGAACAGACACAACGACACAGAGAAACGAGTGAGAGACGTGTGTTGACCACATTTATGATCCATAATCTAGTAGACTTTGATTTGTAAGTGTTCATTTTAAATGTGATGTGTGTGTGTGTGTGTGTGTGTGTGTGTGTGTGTGTGTGTGTGAGAGAGAGAGAGAGAGAGAGAGAGAGAGAGAGAGAGAGAGAGAGCAAGACCTGCAGCATTATAACTATTTTTGAAAAATAAAAATAAAAAGATTTATTATTAAGCTCTAGCTTTCATAATTAAAGACTACTATAATACTCTGTTGTATTTTTCTGTAACTAAGCAGCCAATCTACTTCTTGTTTACACCGGCACCCACCCGCATGCCCGGTGTACGTGAATAGTCACGTGATATTCGTCTTCAGACGATAGTATGGACGGAAATCATTTTGCAAATAATGCTGAAAGGCCATGTGGACGGAGATGGTTTTTTGTTTTAAACCCCGGTTTATGTTTGGTGCAGGTATGATTTCCTACTCTCTTTTGCTTGCTCTCAACTAAAATCAATATAATCCAACCCAACCCAGCCCAATCAACATAGCCTTCAGTAAAGAACGAAACAACATTTGGCCATTGATAAATTGATCAGGTCTCAGGTTCCCATGTGGCAGTTCGACTTGGATCCCCTCATTTGCATGCCTATCCCCTCTCTCTTTGCGCCAAGATTGTTAATTGATTAGCATATCCAGCAGCACCCAGCGGGGCAGGCCCATTGATCAAGCACATGGATTGGTGGGAACCACAGGGTGGAACACAGATGCGGGCCAGTACATCCAATTATAGAAGTCTCATCGGGGAGCGAGGGCATCCTTTCCCTCTGCTCTATTCAGCTGCAAAGGGCCTAGCCTCTTGTTAGCTGCCAAGCTATCATTTTCATCTTGTCGTTATCAGATCACTGAGCTGGTAATGGCTATTTAGGTATTGACTCAGTGTGGTTATTGAAATCCCATTGTCATCAAATCATTATGATTGTAGTGGTAGAAAAAAAAATCTCCATTTTATAGATTTACACAGTTGGACGTTATTTGTGATTGTCAACACATTAGCTGAACTCATTTTCTTACCTCAGCTAAAAAGCCCGTACACACCGATGGGGTTATTCGTGCACATGTGTTTTTCAATCACATCCCTTTATTGGGCCTCTTCTCAGGACACTGGGGTCAGGTACACACGGATCTGGACTAACATCTCTAACTCAAACATTTGATGATACAATAAAGCAGAATGTAAGTGGAACAAAGCTCTGTCAGCAGGTGAATGCAGTACAGTCACTCACAAGTCCTTCATTTACTCCTTGATACATATTGGGGTGACAGTATGTGAATTAGAAGTTTACCTTTTTCCATATTTATTAACCACATGATAGAACAGTCCTCCAGATCAGACCCAGGTGCTTTGATCTTCTGTGCTTCAGGAGTTTAGGTCTGTGATATTGATGTGTTTTGATTCCTGCATCGATTGTTCATTTGTAAGTCGAAGTGGA
Organism: Anarrhichthys ocellatus; assembly: GCF_004355925.1. Lineage (NCBI taxonomy): Eukaryota > Metazoa > Chordata > Actinopteri > Perciformes > Anarhichadidae > Anarrhichthys > Anarrhichthys ocellatus. The sequence continues at coordinate 1,332,073 of NW_022280106.1, read as the reverse complement.
ATGCTGTCCCTGTCAGTCCCCCCCCCCCCCCCCCAAGCTCTTTGTCTCTCTCTGTGTCTCCCCAGTCTCTCCCACTCTCCATCAGTCTCTCTCCGTCCTGTCTCTCTGTCCTGTCTCTCTGTCCTGTCTCTTCCTCTGTCTTGCAGACTCTCTCTGCCTCAGACAGAAAGCGTGCAGTGATAGAGGGCCCGTATGAATAATGTAGTGTTGTTATCACTCTGCTCCGGTTCCTTTTACAGTGAAACAGTCTTAAATCATCAAACATTTAGCAGGGCTTCTCTCTCCATTAAAGGAAAGGGCTACTAAAGAGATCTATAGGCCAGCTTCAACCTCAAATCCTCTTGAACTAGAAGCACATAGTGTGACAAAATAACTTTTTCATTTCGCTAATACCTCTGGAGAGAACTTATTTATAGAATTTAGAATTTCCAGAACTTATTTATATTGTTTTATCTATCATTCCCAATAATAATAATAAGGTCCGTGACAAAGCCCAGGCAGATCCTTGGCTCATCTCCGCTGGGTGCTTGTCTAGAATTAAATCTCCCTCGATGATGTCGTGGCCTCGTAATGCCCCTCAACACCATACGTGTAAACTAGTTGCGATGCTTCATCTAACCACCAGGAGGAGCAGTGATTATGGTAGCTGACGTGCTTTACAGTAATTCTGCACATATTCCGTTCCCCAGTGAGCCTGGAGTCAGCTGTTTTGATCGTATTCCATGTGTATGAGGAAATGTGCTTCTAACACAGAGAAAAAGTGCTTGCTATTACTATAAGGTCATGAAAATATTACACTGGTATTTTATGCATTAGCTCACGTAAAGTGTAGGTTATAGTCCAAATCTATACAGGTGGGAAATGAATGATATATATCTCTCTCTGAGCACCAAAGCCCGGGGAGAAATGTTCCCAGCTGGTTGCCAGCCATTTCATAAGGCTCCCACTTTATGGGAACAGGTGACTAAATCACAAACACAAAAAGCCTGACAGTTCAAGAAACACGATCAGTCAAACAATCATGGTTAGAAACGCACTTAGCGCCAAAATATAATTTTCATTTACGGGAACGTGGTTTGTGAGAGATCCCAGCGGCACAGTTTATCTCACTCATTCTTTCCAAATGAAAAGACAGATTAGCTACTCCTTGTCCTTATCCACCTTCGATTGAACGTTTGCAATTCAGAGGGCTCGATTTCTCCCCTTGCTCTCTTATTCAACTGTATCAGCATTGCCTCCATTGTTCCCTATCGATACAGCCCCCTGTCCAAGGCCCTCTCATCTGATTCTCATTTGAGCCGGCCACAGCCTCTCTCCACAGCCAGGTTAGACTCATTTAGCCTAATAGTTTTCAGTGGCCATGGCTGATAGTCAATACACTATGTATGCACGTGTGTGGCAACTCAGCTGATGCTATCCTGTGGTCTGATACCCCTGAGGCTTCTTCACTTATTAAAGAAAAAAATAGAATCCAAATGCAAACAAATAACTAGCATTTCAATTTACCTGAGCACACGCACATAGATCCACACAGAATGAGGCCAGTCATTACGGAGATGAGAGCGGTGGCTCATGAGGGCTGATGATATCTGCTTGAGTCCCGAAGGGAAGATGTAGATTGCTAACAGTTATCCAGCTGCCGTTATCTCTGATCATGATACACTTAGGGCCTCGCTGATTCCCACCGCCTCCTCGTAATGAGATCAGAGACATACAGTGTGAGTGTGTCTGTGTGAAAGAAAAGAAAGAAGAAGAAACCATTTTTATTGTCATATACATATACACATACACGAAATTTGCCTTCTGCATTTGACCCATCCCTGTATATAGGGAGCAGTGGGCTGCCAATGACAGGCGCCTGGGGAGCCGGGGGTTCAGTGTCTTGCTCAGGGACACTACGACACGTGACACGTCCCAGTCGAGGAACCGTTGACCCTGCGGTTACCAGACAACCCTCTTAACCCAGTGAGCCACGGCCGTCCCCGAAAGCTGTCTATTGTAACAAGTTGTTTATCTGCTATATCATTGAGTCCTTTTTCTTCGACATGGGCGTAACATCGTCCCAGGCTTGGACAAGTCGTTACATAAGTGATGACTGCATATTTGTCTTCATGTCTGCTAGCTGGGCCTTCCTGAGGTCTTCTGGGTAACTATTCAACGATGATGCTGAAAGTATTTACAAATGTGAGAGAAAAAACTGTTCTGGGCTTTACAGCTAAGATACGGGGATCTCACCCGTTTAAATTATATGAAGGCTGAAAGGTAGGCATAATTAAGGGCGTGGCAGTTTTGAGTGACAGGTGGGTGCTGTCTCAGGTCGCCATTTTTGGATTAACTGGGAGGCAGACCTGCACTGCCAAGACGGCAACGGCCGGAGCCCCGTTGAGCTTCACAACGGCTCTTCAGAAACCTGTGGTTGACGTCACGGATACTACGTCTATATTTCATACAATCTGTGGCTCAAACATGCAGGATCACTAAGTTGTACAATATTTTATATTAAAGGCTCTTTCTCTCCCAGCTGTTCATTTACTGGCACTCCTAGCATCTGCCTATGCTAGCAGCCTGCTGTGCAATATGTGTTCATAAGAATGATCCAAAGAAATCTTACTTTGATTCCTTTACACCACTATGCTGTCGGGGGAACAATGTAGCAAATGGCTTTAGAAAATGACACTTTCATCCTGGATGTTTTTAAAATGACTTGTGAAAATAGGAATCAGGAAGAAATGACACTACCTGCCAATCATATTACTTGATTTTTCAAATACTTAAAAAAATATTGTAAGACACTGTACTACAGACGTTTATAGAGAGTGGGCCTGTATGAATATAGTCACACACACACACACACACACACTCACACTCAAGCATTACCCCTTCATTTTTATGAGTCTGAACGTGTCTTCTTCCATCGGGTGTGCCGCCGGTGTTGGTGGCTTTGTGCCGGGGTCTGATTGAATCGGGGACACAGGCCGATTTACATATGTTTGCCATTGTTACGGGGGTTAGTGGATATCATGTAGCAGGCCTAGAGGGAGCTGGCAGCCAGCGGACCTGCGACACACTCTGAATTCTAAGCAGTCTCTGCTCTCCACCAGCCTCCCTGCTCTACTCCTCCATGAACATGATTTCTCTCTCTCACTTGCTCCCTCTTTCTCATTCCCTCACTTGCTGGCTTTCTTGTTCTACAGCTATCCTCGCACGCACACACACACACACACACACACATACACACACACACACACACACACACACACACACACACACACACACACAGAGGAGTTGGGTCGTAGAGTGTCCCTGCTTGGCCGGTGAGGGACTGGGAGTGTCGGCCAATCTCTGCTCAGCCGAGTGTTAAATTAGATTCCGTTGCCTCTCTGTCAGTGTTGTGTGTGTGTGTGTTTGTGTGTGTGTGTGTGTG
>NW_022280106.1:1327383-1328639 GCF_004355925.1 Anarrhichthys ocellatus | reverse complement strand
GAGAGAGAGAGAGAGAGAGAGAGAGAGAGAGGCGGGTGGATGATGCAGAGAGATAGATGGAAGGATGGAGGGAGAGAGGGATGGATAGTATGATTTAGCTGATAGGAGAAATCATTTACCAGTGCAATTTGTCGACAAGGATCTGGGGATGTCTCAGTGTGTCAGCGCTTCAGTCACTTTGATGGATGATGGAAGTTCACTGACTTTAACACTCTCTCTCTCTCACTCTGCCTCTGGCTCTCTCTAACTCTCTTTTTCCCTCAGCCTCTATTCCTCCTCACTCTTTTCTGTCTTAAACCCCAGCAGGGCAAAGCCGTCTCCAAGCCATGTGAGCATGGCTGCGTGTGTGTGTGTGTGTGTGTGTGTGTGTGTGTGTGTGTGCGTGCTTACATACAGGGAGATGTATCACGCATCAGCTCATGATTTAGGCATATTAAAACAAAAGCTCCAGGTAATGCACTTTCCCTGCAGCTCCCACTCCACACACCCAGCTGCCATTATTTAACTTGACTGTCTTTGTTCATGGCTCGCTGGTGGTAGGTGTGTGTTAGTGTGTGCTTGTCTCCAGTTTGTGTATTGACCAGGTGGGGCCATCTATCAGCTCAGGTCTTTATCGATGCTGCAAGGCAGGGAGGCCTATCGATGAGGCTCCTTGTTTTAGTGAACCAAGACTCGCCCCGGGCCACAGCTCCACCCTGCATGGACTCTGAGATCAACAATAAGAGAAATCAGGGCTAGACCAGTAAAATAGAGAGCCGCTGTAAACACGGACCTTCTGAGTTCTGTTCCAAAAGTCAGAAAACCTCTACAACATACCAGCATGAAATGTGGTTCGCTCTATTTGTCGAGATAAGGATGGCATTTAAAAAACAACAACAATATCATTGTTTACTTAGTATTTCTGCTGTTAGCTGGCTTTGCCAAATGCCATGAGATGGGACACAACAGGCTGAACAATGGAGACGTTTTTCAGACAGCAGCGATTAAAGCTACAGAGCTGGAAAGACAGAAGAGAGCTTGTGTGGATGACACGGATAAGAGAGATGGCGATGATGTATAATTCAAAAACTGCTGCACTGGAATGAATTCATGGAAGCTGCAGTTTTTTGAATGCTGAGAAATAAAAACTACATACATGTATGTATAGCACCTGTTCTACCAAAAAGCACTACAGAAAATGTGTGTGAATAATACAATGTACACAGAGCACTCACCCAACATCGTATTTTCCTTAATTGGTTCCAACATTTTTTTTT
>NW_022280106.1:1321975-1327373 GCF_004355925.1 Anarrhichthys ocellatus | reverse complement strand
CACACACACACACACACACACACACACACACTAGTTGGTCTATTGCTATTACTGTTGTGTCTGTCTGCAGACTGTCTTTTCCAGCATTCTCTTGTTGTTTTCAACCAGGATAACACCGTTGTTACAGTAAATATGGATTGGACAAATCTCCCTGTCGCTGCCTCCCCACAAGTCTTCTTTTTTTGTCTCGACACAGACAAAATGTGGCCTTAATCTAACATGGCTGCGGCTTCTTAAGACAAGCCCCTGCACTCTGTACAACTTTGCTGCTCTTCGTTTCCCCTCATTGTGTAGAAGCTACTGTGCATTAGAGTCAATGCTACTTTGTGGTTCTGTTTGCCACAACAGTATGGTGTGCAGACCTATTACAAAGAAAGGATCTTTTTCTTACTCAACAGATCCCATTAGAAGACCAAAACCAACATTGAATCAATCCTACTGCTTAAAATATCTGCTTCCTCTGAAAAGCTACATTGTTGCATGAACCGAGTGACGTTTTCCTTCGTCACTATGAACACACACATACACATATTTTTCACTCAATCACGCATACACCATCCTGCTGCCACAAATATTCCCCAGAGAAAGAAATGTGGATTAATCCGCCGCTGAAAATAGTCCTAAAGGAATGCTTTGTTTCTTCAGTGACCAGCTGTTTCAGGACATTGCTTTGGAATCAAAGGCAGCGCCACAGTAAGGGGCAGTTAGGGAAGTCAGAAAGTATTTTGGTTTGGACGAATTCAAATGATATATTATAATATTTAGAAATATGCATTACCAAAACAATATAACAACATGATGAGGGCCTGGGAGCAGCAAAGCAAGTTTAGATCATTCTTCATTTGACATTTGAAGCTTTTACAGATGTGCACTCTTATACACAGAACATGTGTTCTATAGAGCAGAATGCATTCTTTCAGTGGTGATGGGATATTGACTGCTTTTCATAACCATTAAAATATTAGTATATATATACAAATATTAGTGTCTTCTTTTATCCATCGCTCCTCCGTGCACTTTACAATTTTAAAATGTATGTTTGTCTTCAGGTTGTGGAAGTCATTTGCCAGTATTTGTGTATCATAGAAAGAATTGTAATAGCGTAGTATTTATTAGTCTATTATTTAGATTCATATTAACAATATGTTCTTATCCTACAGAAGAAGAAAATATATATCAAATGAGAAAAAGAATGTTCTTCCTTTTGTATAGTTATACATCAATGGTTAGGGGTCAGATAACGGCAACATTTTATATGACAAGAAAAGGCTTTTTCCTCTGTTTCTGTTTGATGTCTTTCTGTATCTATGGTCACATTACTGTGTGAGGCGTATTTTGTTAGGCCGTAGGCCTACTGTCGATAGCAATGTGTACTAAATAACCTCTACGTCTCCCTGCTCTCGGGCCAGACACTTTATGTTTTCATCTGCTGCCCTTCTGTTTGTCAGAGCTCGTTTCAGTTGGGGAAATGGAGAGCACAAGTTTAAATGAGTCAGTCTGTTTCTTGGTTTTATGACATCTCTAAAGCACCAGCCTGTGCTGAGGGATGAAGCAGCCGGTCAAAAACAACTGTCTTCAAGGTTGCCATCAATGTGAAACAAAGATAGAGAACTGAGGTTTCTCTCCTTCTTCAGTCCTTCCAAAAACAAGTCAAAAGCCTTCAAAAAGATACAGCCTAAAAACTACTTCACACTAAACTAAACCACCCTTTTTAAGTGGACCTGAAGCATCATGTAGCATCATTATCTTCTGTTTCCATGTTCCACAGAGCAGGAGCCCACTGTTCCCTCAGTGTTGTAGTTTTCTGGGGGTTGTCAGAGTTTTCAGCTGTGACTTTAAGGCAGCTTTTTACGTCTGATTATTTTTGTTATTATTGAACACAAACCATCATCTTCTTTCTCACATTACCAGGTAGTTTTGGTTGAGAAACGTCCATATAACAGATGCAATTCATACAGGGATTAGAGGTCTCTTTTCATACATCCTTTTTCTGCATTTGATCAAACGACTGATCATCTCTGTGGGGACGACGGTCTCTGCCAAGCAGCACTTTGTCCAGTGACTTCTCCCACTATAATACATACAACCCTGTCTCCTACTGAAGGATGTTCCCATTTTCAATCACTTGTTGCTTGTCTTCAATATTTGGTAGCACTTTATAATAACTACACACTATGAAGCATTAGTTAAGTATGAGTAAACACTTAATTCATCATTTATAAAGCATTGTTCCTACATTAATAATTCATTAGTATGCAGTTCATAACAACAGTTGTAAATGTTTTATTCTTGATTAATAAGCTTGTCTATTATGTGTTTCATGATTGTGTTTTCATACTTTATAAATGATGGATTCCCCATTTGTAAATTAAGTATTATATATTTTACAAACCAATTATTAAGGAGTTGTAGATGATTAATAAGATCATTTATAAAGTGTTAGTAAATGATTAATTACTCATTTAGATGTACATTATTCATGCATTTATATATATAATGGTTAGGGACTATGTTAATATATGCTTTATAAACGCATATTAATACTAAAATTCATGATAAATTCATGATTTATTAAGGTAGTTACTACTCGTTAGTAAAGTGTTTTATATGACCTCATCTAAAGTGAGGACTATCTATGCCTTATAAAGCATTTATTAAGTATTTTGTGTGACCTCATCTAAAGTGAGGACTATTTATGCCTTACAAAGCATTTATAAATGACATTGAAAGGCCAGCAGTGCCTCAAAACACATTTTAACAGAACAGGCAAATAGACACAACACAAAGTGATCAAAAACATATTAATATTTATTGCAAGATGCAAAAAAAATACTGTTAAATACAAACCTCTCAGCCATTAATTCACGTAAGAAACAAACAAACAAAGACATTCTCCTTCAGGAGAACATGGCTGCATATAAAACGTTGGACGCTAACCAGGAGCTTTGCATATTAGTTTACATTTACTTATTCAATTATTCATTTTAACCGAGCATATCGATCTCCACTGTTCGTACTTTTCTTCAGTTGCATGTCCCGATGGCAGCCGGCCGAATCTGTTCTTTGTTTACAATAAACGAAATCCCGCTTGTGAGACGGACAAAGGAAAAGACCGCTTCATACGTCATCAACGTGGGACAAACGTTTCGCCCAGGAACTGGTACAGAAGTGCACTTACGCGATGGAAAACTCCGACCTAAGTTGAAAGGGCGTGCGGAACCGGGCCAGAAATAATGACTGCTGTCGGGCCTCCAATGGCCGTCTGTTTGTTTCTTATTTTGCTGGCACGTAACGTCACACAGGAAAAGACCGCTTCTTACGTTATCAATGTGGGACAAACGTTTCGCTCCCGAACTGATACGGAAGTGCACTTACGCGATGGAAAACTCCGGCCTAAGTTGGAAGGGCGCGCAGACCTGGGCCAGAAAGAATGACTGCTGTCGGGCCTCCAATGCGTCTGTTAAGCTCCTGGTTAATGGATGAGAGGTTTGTATTTAACAGTATATTGTTTGCATCTTACAATAAATATTAATATGGTCTTTATCACTTTGTGTTGTGTCTATTTGCCTGTTCTGTTAAAAAACTATGTTTTTTGAGGCACTGTTGGCCTTTCAATGTCATTTATAAATGCTTTGTAAGGCATAGATAGTCCTCACTTTAGATGAGGTCACATAAAACACTTTACTAACGAGTAGTAACTACCTTAATAAATCATGAATTAATCATGAATTGCAGTATTAATATGCGTTTATAAAGCATATATTAACATAGTCCCTAACCATTATATATATTAATGCATGAATAATGTACATCTAAATAAGTTATTAATCATTTACTAACACTTTATCAATGATCTTATTAATCATCTACAACTCCTTAATAATTGGTTTGTAAAATATATAATACTTAATTTACAAATGGGGAATCCATCATTTATAAAGTATGAAAACACAATCATGAAACACATAATAGACAAGCTTATTAATCAAGAATGAAACATTTATAACTGTTGTTATGAACTGCATACTAATGAATTATTAATATAGGAACAATGCTTTATAAATGATGAATTAAGTGTTTACTCATACTTAACTAATGCTTCATAGTGTGTAGTTATTATAAAGTGCTACCCAATATTTTTGTCTTTGTTGTTTAAGCAAATGGAGCTGCTGTCAAACTTGATCTGACAATAAAGTACTATCATCACCATCATCATAATCATCTTCATTAGGTTGAGAGGGGAACTTGTTTTCTTCCGGGATATGGTCACAAAATAAAACAAAACTGCAACAAAAGTACTTGGTTGGGTTAAGTAAAAACACCATGGTTTGTCTTCAAATACTTGGTTATGTTATTCAAGTTACAGACAAATTGAAATAGGTCATCAACGCCTTTTAGTTTCTCAGTGGTCCCCCGGTCCACCTTGGCCTCCTCCTTACATGGACTGCTGAGGACTATAATTAGGAATGTTTTGTTATAAGACAAACATAATCCGGGAGAAGATATGTCTCCCTCAAAACGTAATTGACAAAGTAGTTTTTTGTATGGGAAGGTCATTTTTTGGAGACTAGGCTGAAATATATGTTGTATCAGTGTTGATTGCATCTTAGTGGTCCAGTCAGTGTACCTCCAGAGGCAGTCTGGGTTGTAAATGACCAGGGCTCCGGCAGCAAGCTACAAAGACTTTCCTCTGTGGGATTGTGGGTGACAGAGCCCGAGTCAAAAGACTTATGAACAGAGCGGGCTTCTACTATCAAAGGAGCCACAGGGGAGCCAATTTAAAGGCCACATATTTTTCATAAAGCCATAGAAGGACTCATCACAGCAATGTTCTGAGCAGAAGCAGAGATGAGGTGCAGATGTGAGAAGAACCACATCAGCAATGCTCTGCAGCTGTTCACCACAGACTCTATTCTTTCCCTTTGGATAGCTTTTAAACATTTGTGCTCTCCTTTTCTTTCACAGTTATGGGTTTACATGTCAAGTTGTTTTTTGAGAAACAAATAACCAAACAAACGCTCTGTAGTTGTAGTTTAAACATGTGCTGTGTGGGATATTTCTCTGTTGTTGTTTTGGGTTTTTTTATCTGATATGCACATGTATCTAATCTGTCATTATTTGATGAGTGGAGTATTTAAGAGTATTTGCTAAATCATTTTAAAAGTTTCTGTGTTAAGTTTTTTTTCTGTAATTGTTTTTTCTCCTTTTCTTTGATATAGTCTACTCACATGGGGAAAATCTAACGAATATGTACTGGGCTGCATATATCTGTTGGGTATAAAACGATTTAGCTGCTGGCCCAGCGTCAGTGAATGCAGCATTTGATTTACATTTATGTTTCATTGTGTCTATAAAGCAAACATATATATATATATATATATATATATATGTTTGCTTT
>NW_022280106.1:1313327-1321875 GCF_004355925.1 Anarrhichthys ocellatus | reverse complement strand
TATATATATATATATATATATATATATAAACATATATATGTATATGTATATATATGTATGTGATATTTAACTGTTTATTGTCAAATCTCAATATACTTTGTCTTTAAAGATACACCTGTCAGGTTTTGTTCTTTCCTCAGCCTCTGGCTTTTGAACCATGACTGATGAGCCGCCTCATCTCTCCCCTCTAAAGCTCTTTCCCTCCGTCATTCCTTCTGTGAGGAGTGAGAGCTGACGAGGTGGTGTCAAATGTCACGCACATGTACACACCTCAACCCACGGACAGGCGGGTGTAGAGAAGCGAGGGGAGGCCCGTAGGTGTCTTTGTGGAGTTGGAGGGGAGGGTATAGTGGAGCTTGGGGGGGGGGGGGCTTCTCAACTCATTAACTTCTGAGGGAGGTGTTTGCCAAAAGTGATTAGTGTGTTTGTTAGCTCTGAGCAGCTCTCAGCGAGGCTCTCCTCTTCATCTCCTCTGTGCACCTCAGCCCCCAGACCTGCCCCTCCGCTCAGCCCCTTGCTGCTTTCTTTCTCCTTCTCTTTCTCTCCAGAGGGGCAAAACCCAGCAACTACAAAGTTATGCTGAAGTTTAAGTCGGCCTCTTTCTGTTCTCCCCCAGACACACTCCCCCACACACACCTCCCTTTTTCGCCTCAACAACTCATCTCAAAGAATTAAAGAGGTTCTGTCAAGACGAGAGCCTCCCAGGACACAGCCAGCCTCCCTCTCTCCCCCACTCCTCCCCTCCTTTTCTCTCTTCCCGCTGTTGCTGGAGTCTGATGTACTTTGCTGCTCGTTCTCTCACTGTGGAACAATCAGGACAATGATAGTGCTCACTTGATCCTGCAATGCCTCTCTGTTAGTCAACAGTAATACTTACAGACAGTGTTTACACCAGGGGTGTCAAACTCATCTTCACTCTGGGCCACATCAGCATCACGGTCGCCCTCAAAGGGCCGGTTGTAAATGTAAGACTGTGTAAATGTAACTACTCCTAACATATTGGTAAATAACTGTCTCTGCATTTGATTATTGTTTATTCAAGTGTAAAAATATTGTACATGCAGTTATATAAATGTAAAAATATATTTAAGCACATTTCTGTTTTTATAACTTAAATCCTTTTAATTTAGGGTTAATAAACCCACATTACTCTATCAAAGATCAAACTATTAAAGAAAATAGCAAAGACAAATATCAAACACAAGTTATTACAATAACTTTGTTCAATGCTTAAAATCCTTTCAAGGGTGCGTTTGCACAATCCCAAATGTGTTGTAAAGCCAGTTTAAAGTAGTCTTCAATGTACTCACAATACATTTCCATTTCAAATGTACAGTAACCAGCCAAAGAGCTGCTTCTATGACTGTATGTTTAAGTATCTCATCATTATGAGTTTCTATCTCATAATTTCGACTTTCTATCTCATAATTTCGACTTTCTATCTCATAATTTCGACTATGGGGATATTTTTATTATCAAATCTAACTTCATTTTAGAATTTCTATAGAAAAAGATTATAAAGTATGGAAAGATACCAAACATAATAGGCTGTTTGAACTGAAGGGAAGTGTGTATAAAATGATGCACAAGACTGCCATAAAACATATAAAGTCTTCATTTGGATTATTTTACTTTACTTAAAAGTCACCCGACTGTTAGTCTAAAATGTCTAATTCACTGGGTTTAACGGCTTCTCTTCACTAATTAATAACATTTTCTAAACGAGCCAAATAAATCTCATAGCCAATAAATCTTTATTTCCACAGAGAGATTCTCGGCTGCTTCTAAGCGTTAGAACATGTAAACAGAGATTATATGTGTGATACTGTCAAACAGTGTGGAAAAGGTCTGAAATGTAAACAGGTGCAACCCTGTCTCCTCATGATGTGTTGCTTCCCCCTTTAATCTGCATCACAGATTATATGATAGTCATGGAGGAGAGGACAAAGACACATAAGTGTAAGTGAGAAAAAAACAGAAAGTCCCTGTGTGTCTGATAAAAAGTAACTTGATGTGAATTTCCACTTTCCTTAAAACATTGACTCTAATAAATAATTTCTACACACCATAAAAATTCTAATCATAGCCTGGATTATCAGATTATCAATAAATGAAGGTAATAAATTCATTCACTGCTGCCACTGCTTCATGGTTTTTCAGTGTCTGAGCAGTGAAGGCCATTTACACACTGTGGCTTGACTGATGTGCACACAGGACCAATACCGACTGCAGCTTTTCCATTCATTTGTCAAACGGTCCAGCTGTGCTGTCGTCATCAGAAACTGACGGCGGTTCAGAGGGAAGGATGTCCCATCCCTCCAGACATGTCTTCTCTCGCTCCCTCTCGCTCTCCATGTGTCCTCAGTGTAGTCAAGGAAAAGACACAAAAGTCATCATGTCCTGGGGCAATGCTGATTTCTTTTTTAACCATCTTTTCCTAACCTTAAGAGCGTTGAGTTACAAACAAACGAACAAAGCCATGATAATGTTTATCCATCAAGGATATTGTAGCAAAATCAATGAAATATATATACAGTGAACATTTAGCAGATACCTTCAGAAGGTGTTGAAACTTTGCATATGCATTGATTCAAAATGTTTCCCCTTTAATTGGATAGAAATCAAAATCTGAGCGTGATTACCTCAAATTCATTCCTTCAAAACATATTTTCTGTTGGGAATGAGTTAGATGTACACAGAAGTATTGTCTGTGTAACAGGGTTGCATCAAATAGATGCATCATTTCACTGCATTACATTATCACAGAGGAGATGAACCAAACTGATCTCACTGTCAACAACTGGACAAAGAAATGAGCCTGAGCTCCTGTGACACCCTGCTGCTGACTGATGAAGGTGGTCAACCTTTGTCCTGATCCCAGCTGTACATCACTGCTGGTATTCATACAGTCCTCTTATGATGCTGTTTCACAAAGAAATCTGATTCCTCAACAGAAATCAATCTTTATTGCTCACTGATTGAATACTATTTGCTCAGTGAAGACTACATCTGATTGATAATAACGGTGCAGCTGCATATAGAATGACCCTTCCACTGTTGTTTACTTGTCTTTAGGAAAAGAAACAGTATTTTGTTGTTTTAAACTGTAGCAAATACCACAATGTCCTATTTACACTGACTTGCTTGTTTTCTCTTTTTTAGTAAATAAAAGAAAGACTAGAGGGATGAGTACAGATGGACATCAACTAAAAAAAGAGAAGAACAACACGGACACAGAAGGACACTTAAAAAAAAGATCGACTAAAACAAAAAGATCCCATTTGTAAAGGAGCCCTTCTATCAAGAGTGACGGACGGGGGATGTTTGTGGGCCTGCTCCGAGGCCAGGGCCTGAACCATTGAACCTGTAGTCCTTGGGGGAGGGGGCCTGCTGGCCCTGACCCCTGAAAAACAAGCCTTGCTGAGTGGAAGAGACCAATTAGAGAAGTCACCATAAAACATTTTATTTTTGTAAACTTTTTTAAGTTTATGATTTCCAAAAAGAGCAAACATAATGTACGTATATACATATTATATATTATATGTGTGTAATATAGTAAGTATGTTTAAAAAAAAGAACTTATGTGTCTTTGCAGTTTAGATGAGGGAGGTGAGGTGAGGTGAGGAGATACCAGCCCCCCCCCCCCCCAGTCTTCTGATTATCTCCACCCTCACCCTGTGCTAGATGGAGCAGGGGTGTTGTGGAGGGTGCAGACTTGTTTGTGTGTGTGTGTGTGTGTGTGTGTGTGTGTGTGTGTGTGTGTGTGTATGTGTGTGTGTCTGTTGAGGGGTGGGAGGTGGGGGGGGGTAGCTGGTCCAGCAGACATGTCACTATGTGATTGCTATGGGAATATGGAGCAGTCTTCAGATAATAAAACGCTTTTTGGAGCCTGTCTTCCACTAATGGACTGCAGTAGTGTAGTTGTTACTTTGGCTAGTTTTGTCAAGCAGTTTGCATTTTGTAGATTCCAAAAAAATACGAATGATGAATATGTCTCCCTACATTAGTCTGTGCAAATGGATGTACAGAAGGAGATGCACAACACGATTATTTGATGAGTATCAGCTCAGCTGGAGAGCTGAGAGGTCTGCTGGAGGCCTGACTGCCCCCTGACATCGCTACCAAACATGTCATTGTGGTGTTGTGGTTTGAGGTGGCTGTGCTGTGTAGTGAATTGCTTTTGTACATCGTGTTGGTTAGGACAGGCCAGGGCAGGGGTGGGTGGCACAGGAAGTCTTGAGGGAGGGTACACATTGGAAACACAGGAGCCGTCTCTGAAGCGTCGCAGGAATGTCTCCCATCCATCGTTGAACACAGCCGTCGGCTTCCACCACCGAGAGGGATGGTGGGATGAGATGGGTTGGGGGGGGGGGGGGTCAAAAAAAGTGTCACAAACAAGCAAAAGTTTTACTAAGAGTCTCTTTAAACCTTTCTATTTATATGGATCTCTACTTTATTGACATCCTTCTATATTTAAACGTTGTACTAATAACATGCTGTCAGGCATGGTCGGAGAGTCAGTTGTAGCCATTTACTAATGTTGTATTTATTGTATTACCAGTAAGGAGAAAAAACATTTATATATGAATATAGATATATCTATTTGTGATCTGCAACTCTTGGACATAAGTTTGCCTTTGATTTTCAACTTCCATGCAGGATTCAATGCACTGTCGATGTATGATGAGGTTTCTACTTGTGTGATGTTTTATTCTGTTGACATTCGTTTCTTTCCCTTCAGTTCAGCTACTGAATGTATCTTCAAAAACTCTTAAACCTTTTAGGTAGATGTTGTTGTTTTATATATACTTCAAAAGAAAAACATACAGTACTCTGTAAATGATATACATGTGTAAATTATACAGCAAAATGTTTCTGATAATATGCTGGACTTCTTCTTCTGCTCACCCAGATAGACTGTAATGCAATGGCCAACAAATAGAAAGAGTAAGGAAGAAAAGCAGAGATGAGGGAAGCATTTAAAAGGAACACCAGTACCCTGCAGCCAGTGGGAGAGGCAGAAATGTGTAATCATTACAGGATCAGCCAGGCTTTTCAAATTTGATAAGAACAAGGAGACGGGGAGCTTCCCGTCCTGTGTGAGAGGGAAAGACAGACGGAGGAGGGAAAGATTAAAAGAACTTTTTTGAAATATAGATTTTTCTCCCATTTTTTCCTTCTGCTTGTCTGTTCTGTCTCCCTTTGTCTTTCTCCCTTGAAACTGAACGTTATCAAGGTGCTGGGGGCAAGTGCTATGTGGGGGGTGAGGAAGAAGAAGAGGAGTGGGGGGGGGGGCATTGGAGGGAGGGGGTACAGTCTCCTCTGAGGTACATGGGGTGGACGAAATAACAGAAACTTCCATGAATGTTGACTTCATGTTGATTCAGAAGGGGTTCATACTACTTCTATTTGTATTATTAACAATGATCATGAAAAACGGGGAAAGCATTGTATATGTTTTTATTGTTATTCATCACTTTAATTAATATATAACAAATTCTATCTGCACTTGAGGCCTTTATACACCGTGTGCGTGACAAATAAATAACACAGAAAGGCAAAATACTCTTGCTAGTATGTCTAGGGCTTTTATTGTGAAAGGCAACAATGGATTGAGTGGATCTGGTCTGCTGCCTTTGTCAAGGTTGAAAGAGTAATAAAGTTTGTTGTCTTGATTCGGACTATGGGGCCTCCGTGTTGCTATTATTCACAACTCAACCTGTTTGAGCAACAGCTCCGTAAAATCGACCTCTTTCGGAAAAATGTACTTTTTGCTTTTTCGCTGCATCGTATTTGTGCTCTGTGTAACAGTACGCACGACTAAATCAACAGTTTGAAAAAATACAATAGATGTGTGAGTTAATCGCATGAAAAAAACGTCCCTGGTGTGTAAAGGCCTTTAGTGGTGTACTCGGTGTACCTCACATGAGCTGCTCTCACCCAATCAGCATCAATCAGCATAATGATCAATGAAATGCTTGATTTGTGACATGTCCTCATCTCAGGGCTTGTTTGTTTTTTTACCAATGAAACAAGATCATTCTTGGTGTACTAATCATTATTTACAACATATCAATAGATGTTTTTAATTTATCCTTTTTTTAACAAGCTGCCTTTGCAGCTGTGATTCAGTTAATGTGATGTTGAAGAAGCTTTGTGTTTCCATTATTTTGTCCACCTCCTGTACGGCACAGAGTGTAATGGTGAAAGTGAAATGATCAGAGGTCCTCCTGGGTTGGTGGCCGACATTCTGGAGGCCTTGAATTTAGAAAAAAAAAAAAGAAGAATGCTCAATCTCCTCCTCTTCGTCCTCCTCCTCCTCCTCCCCCACTGTTTCAGTTCAGCTCCCTTAATGAGCAAAGACTCAGATGTTGCTTCTGTGTGAAAGGATCCAAGGAAACTTCCCATGTTGCTGCATTTATTTCTCTCAGTCATTCAAAGTGCATGTGGCACAGAGGACAGGACGACGGGCTCACACGGGACATGAGTGTTCTCTGATTGGATGTCTACTTCAAAGACTAAAGAGAGACTATGAGTCTGATTGGGTGTGTCCAGTGGACTGACTTTTTAATGCTTACCACCATCCCTCAGCAATCCGCTGCTGAGCTTTTTAACTGGGATAATACAATAAGACATGAAGACAGAAGACAAACAGACTAAGACTTTTATGGAAAACAAACAAGAAACTAATGAAAAACAACTAACGATGTCAATCTTAGCAGAGATCCAGGTATCCTCCAATCTCTGATTCTGAATTTTTTATGTTCTTTTCGTTTGTCTGTTGAAGACTTCCATCATGTTTACATGTTCTGTAAATGCTGTCCATCTATTACTGGTTGGAGAGATTTTAAAAAAATACGATGTGAAGCAGCTTTCATTCTAGCTCTGGTATTCTCTATGGCTGATTACTGTAATCCTAAGAAAAGCCTTCTGTTCAAGCTAGCATGTCCTCCTTTACCCTGGTCCCTTAGTCCTTCCATCCCTGTTCTCTACAGAAAACCCCGCCTTTAGGCATCCATACCATAGCAAAGCCCGGACCTGTTTCACCTGCTCTACAGTACACATACTATATGAAAAATCCTTGAGCTTCCTACCAAAATCTATGTGGGTCTTCTGTAAAACTTCCCCTGTTCCTTTCTATTGTGTATACCTCAGATGCAAGCCCTGAAGCAGCTATTATTCTCTGAAACCTCCTGGCAACCAGACCTCGTTCCAACAGCCCCCCCCCCCCCCTTAGTGTAGCCCAGCTAGAGCCCAACCACCATCCATGAGCCAAAACCACACCTACCTCCCCTAGTAACCCGCTGACCTCCACCATAAAGGCCACAGTATACTTTCTGTAGAGACACATGTTGGCAGGTTTGCTCAAACTAAACGTACAAGTCCTTTCCACGTCAGCCAAAATTGTGCAATTATCTGCAGTTTGTCAAAAGCATCATAGAAATGTGTTTTATCATGCTAAAATGTTATTTCAGACCATTCAATCTGCTTCAAACGTGTTGATGAATGCATGAAAGCCTATGTGAAGCAGGTCCTACTTCATGTCATTGTACTACAAAAAAAGAATCTGTTTTTGTCAACAACAAAAAAATACTGTAGATCAGGGTCAGGGTACATTATCTGGGTTATGATTGAACTGCTTAGGTTGTCCCCAATTGTACACCTGGTAATGAAAAGATGTATTTGACTTACATCAGACCAAGCTCAATGAGCATAAATTGACACTATAAATGTATATAACTTAACCCGTACAATCAACTACTGAGCTCACCACCTTCACACATCTGTCCAAAGGTTCCAACAAACCCTCTCACCTAGGGTGTGTGGTTTCTTAATGTTTTTCAAAGTTACAACAAAAATGTCCAAATAGAAACAAAGTTAAGGAAAAGGGAATATCCCGTCAATGATTAGCCGAACAACAGCACTGGCTGTCGATAGGAAACAGGACTTCTTTTGCCTTACTGAGAGGAAGACCAGTCAACATTCACATGACAGCAAGAGATTTCCTGTATTGAAAAGATATTCATTGTCTTTCTAGTGAGGACAGTCTCTTCAGTCTCCCCAACCCCCCCCCCCATTGCTGTGCAGTGTAAATACTTGTACAGTACAAAGCTGTCGTGAAACATCTACAACTTGTATGTGGCATCTTCTTCTTTTATATTACTATTTCAGCAATTTAGAATTTTGCTAAAAGTATACTGTTGCCTTTACACATCCACGTCACTCCCCATCCCCCGACAGCCTCCCTGTCCTATGCAGATCCCCAAAGCACAAAGGTTTGAATGGTAACCAGTGAGTACAATAGAAAGAAAACAACACATTTCTGTCCATTCTGTTTGTATTTTTCTGTCTGTTTTATCTGTTTGAGGCTTTAATGTGCTTTTGTATTCCTTACAGTATGTACAGATCCTCCGTTTCTCTCTGTCAATAGCAGAACCGTGTATTACTGTATATTACAACACAGAGACTCTTCATGTGTGGCTGTGGCTTCACTTAACCTGTGCAATCGAGACTTTCCTCTTTCTCTGCAAACAGTTCCGATGCTTTA
>NW_022280106.1:1288469-1293327 GCF_004355925.1 Anarrhichthys ocellatus | reverse complement strand
TGTGTGTGTGTGTGTGTGTGTGTGTGTGTGTGTGTGTGTGTGTGTGTAAGAACTTAATCGTCGTGGTGTGCTGGGATAACTCCCTGCCCTGGGCATGTGTTTGACAAGAGCTCACTGTGTAAATCCATTAATTACCACCATTCACACCAGTACTGCAGTCTGCTGCTGCTGTTGCTGAAGCTATAAGATCGGGAGTGCTGGAAGCAGCACCAGGAGTAGTTGGGTTGGTGTAGTGGTGCAGGTTGGGTGGGTGACCAGGGGTTATACGGGATTGAAAGCATAGCATCCCAGACGGCCGCCCCTCAACAGCCCAGATGAGGCCTCAAATGCTGGGAATTGCCTTGTAAAATACTTTCTACCTGTTTGTCCTGTGTTCTCTGCCTGTTCATTCACAGACACACACACACACACACACACAGTTTAGTCATTTATTTGAGTGCGATTAGGCTCCTCAGAGGAAGAGCCTCAGTGGCAGACAGATTCATTTCGCCAAATGAGCCCTTATTGTTCTGGGCCACACTGAAGCAGAGCAGTGTGTGTGTGTGTGTGTGTGTGTGTGTGTGTGTGTGTGTGTGTGTGAGGGTATAAGGCATGTCACTCTGGACCAGATCACATCACCGTTTCACACACTTGACTGAGTTCTGATGAAGGCAGGCCCCTGGAGTGCACACAGACATGCACGCGTATTGGCACACATGGCGTACGCACGCTAGGGCTGTAACGGTTTGTGTGTATGCTTCGATGCACGCAGTCGCAAAAAGAATACACGGTTTGTAGATTGGTGCAGGTAATGCAAAACCAACTTTTAGCCGCACGCTGTCAGCAACACTCGATGAGGTTAGCACAACAAGGCGTGCTGGAGCTGGAGCGGGTTCCCGGTCAGCTACAACATCTACAGAGAGGGAGAGGTGTGCAAGACAAGGACTCTGTCGACACTGGTCCACTGTGTGAATGAAATGGAAACACATTCAACATGCTAACCAACATTCAAGGCATCAGCCAGAAATAAAACGGAGCCCACCAGCCAAACGGAATAGGCTACATAAGTGCAGTGCTGTATAAAGTACCCAAAAGCCATACTTGAGTAAAAGTAAAGATACCTTACTGGAAAATTACTCCAGTAAAAGTAAAAGTCACCTATTAGAATACTACTTGAGTAAAAGTCTTAAAGTATCTGATATTTATTGTACTTAATTATCAAAAGTAATTTTCTGATATTAAATGTACTTAAGTAAATGCTGTTAATAAAAAAGCAAAGGGTCAGAATTTTGAGAATTATGAGGTTTATTCTTTCAAGTGCTGTGGCCACCATGACCAAGGACATGGAGCTGTGTTGAAAATAATTGGGTTGGCTGTGATCCATCCAGGAGCAACAATGTTCAACATAATATATTGTACATAAGTATACTTTTGCATCTACTATGAACTTATCATCATAATTCTCCGAAAAGCAATATGACCCTATGAAGGAGTTGTAACAGTGCGTTTATAAGTATGCTCATTCTGACTAGAGGATGTAGAGGGCAAAGGCATCATATTGTGTTCAGCAAAAAATATCAACTTGATGCATCAGGTCAGTGTTGTGAGAAAGGACACCTGCCTTGTAAACTCCTATGGGCCTGAATTGAACACAATAGGCAAAGGTTTTGCTCAAGCTGAATCTGCAATTGGGCGACTGCTACCATCATAACTCCATCTGATCATCCACAAAATGACTCAAATATCAAAACATGATCAATACTAAAGCAGCACCGAAAGTAACAACCCAGTCATTACTTGAACCTGAAAAATGTCCTGTTCATCTTCAAAAGAAGTTGGTTTTCAAAATTGCGAGAATTCCGTCTCGCTCTTCTTGGACTGAAGACTAGTCCTGATGCTAAATAGCCTTTCACAGGCCGCTGAGGCAGGTAGAGGTGTGTTCAGCTTCACACACAGCTTGTGCAGGGCTGGGAAGGATTCCCCTAATGTTAACACTAATGCTAACACTAATGCTGCGCTCTCGCGGCTCCTGTCAATCCTATGGTGTGGTGGCTAGCTAACGTTAAGTTAGCTAACGTTAGCCAACTAGTGCTGCAATGATTATAGCTAAGATGACTCAAATCAACACAATCTCACAACTGTCAACACTTCCTCAGCTCACTAACTCGCTAGCGATCCACGGGTGTTGGTCTTTGTCACCACCGTAGTTTGTTGCGGGAGTAGCAGGTGCTTCCATTTCTGCTTCCGTCATGAAATCAGTCATCGTAGAGTGGAATTATACTCATGTAGTCGCTCGCTAGCTATAGCATATAGCATCCTGGGTATCACTGGGAATCAAAACACCGCGGCTTTGAGAGCACTTGTTTGCAATTGCGCATTAACGTGATTAACCAATGATTTAACTTGCAAGCTAGGACCACTGATTTGCCAAACCTGCTTGCTTGCAGTCTGTGTTCCACCACAGTCCCTGACGTTGGTCTCATTTTTTTTCTAAAGATAGATTTGATTTTGTAGCGAGTAACGAAGGATTCAGGGGAAATGTATCGCAGTAAAAGTATCAGTTTTCTTTGCAAAATGTAGTGAAGTAAAAGTAAAAGTCAACAGAAATATTAAATAGTAAAGTAAAGTACAGATATCTGTGTTACAGTGACGGTGTTATACAAAAGTGTTTGAAATGTTTCATATATTTGCAATGAAAATAGTTTACCAAAGTCTGCAAAATGCTACCTTAGTAGCCAGCAGGAGAATTCTGTCTGTCTCTAGGACTTACACTACTGTCTGATGTCAAATGAATTAAAACAAATAGATACTGATTATCTTTTTCTTTTTACCTGGTGTACCAGGCTCACACGAAACGGTGACTCCTAAAGCCACGGTCGGTATGAACCGAACCGTGACCTCACTGTGACACACGCACCAACAAATGAGGTTTGATATCCAATATCTGGACATTTGTCTGTACGAAGATTCTCAGAATTTCCATGAATTCAGAGTTGTCCAGTTTTCCCTTAATTCCATATATGTTTGGATTGGGGAGGCCGGCACCCCCCTTGAGAGAGGCAGAGGGACAGCAGTTACCTGCTGACCTGACCTACAAAAACTCACTCACACTGCTTGTCAGATTGGTGTCTTCTTGCACAAGAACATGTACAGTAAATGTTATGTCAAATATGCAGATTTGTGACATCACTAAGGTCAATTTGATAGTTATAAACATTAAATTGTACTGCATTCTTCCCTTTACCTTCTAAACCAGGGGTCTCAAACTCATTTTCACTCCGGGCCACATCAGCATCATGGTCGCCCACAAAGGGCCGGTTGTAAATGTAACTACTCCTAACATATTGGTAAATAACTGTCTCTGCATTTGATTATTGTTTATTCAAGTGTAAAAATATTGTACATGCAGTTATATAAATGTAAAATATATTTAAGCACATTTGTTATTATAACTTAAATCCTTTTAATTTAGGGTTAAGAAACCCAAATTACTCTATCTAAGATCAAACTATTAAAGAAAATATCAAACACAAGTTATTATAATAACTTTGTTCAAAGCTTAAAATCCTTTCAAGGGTGCGTTTGCACAATCCCACGTGAAGTATTTCATGTGTTTTAAAGCCAGTTTAAAGTAGTCTTCAATGTACTCACAATACATTTCCATGTCAAATGTACAGTAACCAGCCAAAGAGCTGCTTCTGTGACTGTGTGTTTAAGTATTTCATAATTTTGACTTTCAATCTCATCATTTTGACTTTCTATCATAGTTATGACTTTCTATCTCATAACTTCGACTTTCTATCTCATAATTTCGACTAGGGATATTTTTATTATCAAGTCAAACTTTAAAAAAATAAATAAAAATTTAATAAAATGACGTGGCGGCCGGGAGTTTGAGACCCCTGTTCTAAACTGTTCTGCACAGCCCGGTGGGTCCACCTTTACAAACTAAAGAGTTCCAAAAAGATGTTTAGAGGATTTGTATTCAAATGTATGGTGCAACCATCAAAAAAATTGTATTCTTGTTTGAATATTTTACTAAACATAAAAATATAAAGGGACGTTGACTTTTTTTTCCCCGCCAACATTTTCATGAGCTTGATGAGGTGCTGAGCAAGATGCGCTTTTTTTGTCAGCGTTAATAAAAGATCCCTGATTATATGTTTCAAGATTGAGTGTGCCATCTTTGTCTATATAGCACAAACATTTGTAATAATTAAGAGAAACGAGATATGGTGGAAATGCAGATCGATAAAATAGCAGCATACCATATACCATTAAAAACATAAAATTAAAACATGTCTGTAATAAATATATAACTATTCATGAGAAATTAATACAATTGATGAATAAATTCAAATAAAATAAATGATCACAAATTTATATTCTAACAGGTTGCCTCCAAATCATAAAGCCTGGGGATCTAAATGAAAATGAATGAGTGAAAATAATATAGAAATAAACCATGATATTGTTTTCCATCTGTCTGTATATAGGTACAAGGCAAAGTGTTGAACTAATCCTGACTAAACCACATGTCTCTCTTTCTGAGACCTTTATTGGCTTCACCAGGAACTCCCAAGGCAACATGTGGGTGTCAGACAGCACACAGAGACAGTTGTGGCCTCGGAGACAAACTATTGTTCGAATGCTACCTGTGCTGTCGAACATGATTAATGACAACATTAAGCACATTAATTACCTCCCTGATTAGAAAATGAGTTTGTCTTCTCACCACACGCTTTCCCACCGTCACTTACAGCACTTCCTCTCTTTTTTCTCACAGCTCCGAATGACCAGCTCCATGAAGATGGCGTGGAAAGCATATGAATGTGTGTGTGTGTGTGTGTGTGTGTGTGTGTGTGTGTGTGTGTGTGTG
>NW_022280106.1:1281800-1288459 GCF_004355925.1 Anarrhichthys ocellatus | reverse complement strand
GTGTGTGTGTGTGTGTGTGTGTGTGTGTGTGTGTGTGTGTGCATCAAAGAAAACATGGGTGCAGGGCTATCCAGTGTAAATATTTGCAGACAGAAATGAGGTGGAGGTGCCAAGTAAACCACTGGAATATTAACTATTGGCAGAAACAAAGAGACTGCAGTCACTGCCTTCTCCCTGCATCATCTACCCCTCATTTCTCCTCCCCCGTTTCTCCATCTTTCTGCACTCCATTCCTCCGTCGGTCTCAACCTGCCCCTCCATATCTCTCCTCTCTCTCCCAGTCTCAGCATGTCTCTCTCTCTCTCTCCAACATTCTGTTTGATTGTAATGTTTCTCTTGCACGGAAGCAGCTTTTAATCATTCCTGCATTTTTTGTTCCTCTTTATTAGTTTCTCTCCCCAGAGATATGAGTGCAGGGTGGAGACAGAGTGAAGGGGAAGTAGGGAGAATATATGTGAATTAATGTTTCATATTTCACTGGCGCAGGGGAAGGAAGTGATGATTATTTCATGTTGTCGACATTGTCTTTTTCTCTTTTTTGCTTTTTCTCTCTCCTGTTTTTTCGGTCTCTGAGGTGTCAAGAAATTGTCCACCAGCCACTGTCACCCAGACAGCCATGAGAAGGAGGGTCCTGCACTGACACATACTCATGCACACTCTGCTGCTAACACAAAGGAAAGGCTCTGGTCAAGTCTACTTTAGCTGCCTGGTTTGACTCGTTGTCACTGTGTCAGTCACTCTTCCCATGTCGCTCTCTCTCTTTCTCTCTCTCTCTCTCTCTCTCTCTCTCTCTCTCTCTCTAAGCAATTTTAAACAAAAACATTCTTACTCCCAACTCGTCAAATACCGCCGCTTGGTAAGTCATCCTACATTTCAAACTCAGACGCTCTGGGTTTCCCTCTAGCATCACTTCTGGACGTGTCGTGGACGACGTGTTAGTTTCCACTCGTTTAGGAAATGATTGGGGTTGTGGTAAAATACATCAAATAAGTTGCTTGTTACGTAACTTACGTATGTGGAATTGGATAAGTACATAAGTTATGGAACAAAAGTAAAGTAAAATAAGTCAAGGATGACATGGGACACAAACAGCAGCCTCCTGGGTGAAAGTCCTATGTTTGTTTGACCCATCCAGCATCACAACCTCCTTCTTATGTGGACATGCTTGCTGTTTAAACTACATTAGTTGCTCTGCCCTTCTGATAATAAAGCAAATGTATTTACATTGGAGTTCATTTAAAGCCCAGTGTGTCTCAAACAGACAATAAAGTGTCAGACGCTAAGAGCCACTGACCAAGCCTCAGTATTTGACGTGTTGGGAGTGAGAAGGAGTTTTTTAAAAACATAAACACACACATATATTAAGGTTTTTTAATGTTTTTAAGTATGTGTATGTTGAGGACACTAAAAGCAAAAGTCACACTTACAGTGTTCAGGTATACTCATTCAAAGTCAATTATTGAGCAAAGGGTGCATTCGTGTCAGTAAAGAAATGTGTTAAATGAGACCAGAAAAATGTATAGAAGCCTTATGGTTAAAGAGCTATTCCTGATTCATTTAGGGTATGCTGTCTTAGCTGTTTTACTGAGGGAGAGGGTAGGGGTTAAAGTTAAAGTTACTGTAAGAAACTATCAACTGGTTCTGAAACAGTCTCAGTTTAATCCTGACAATTAACAAGAAGATGGGAAGGTGGGATTCTGGTGAAATCAGATGAAATCATGCAGGTTCACCAGAAACTCCTTCAGCTTACACTCAAGCGGGGCCTCCAGTAGAGACCAGTCCACCGTGGACAGACCCAGATCCTCCAGCGGAGACCGGTCCACCGTGGACAAACCCAGATCCTCCAGCAGAGACCAGTCCACCGTGGACAGACCCAGATCCTCCAGCGGAGACCGGTCCACCGTGGACAAACCCAGATCCTCCAGCAGAGACCAGTCCACCGTAAACAGACCCAGATCCTCCAGCAGAGACCAGTCCACCGTGGATAAACCCAGATCCGGCTTCACTGCAGCCTTTGACCTGCAGTCGGAGCTCCGGAGGGAGGAGGAGAGCTCAGCTCCCGGCAGCAGTGTCCTCCTTAGACCAAGAGCAGAGCTTCTCCTCGCTGCTCCTCCGGTCCCTGCTGAAAGCCAGCACCGAAACCACCCTGCTGGAGACCCAGGACTTATTGTTGGAGGGAAGGGAGGCATGGGAGAACCAAAACCTGGACTGACAGGAGCAGACTGTGGGGGGTGACTGTGTAACAGGTAGTGCAGGGCCATCCTTCAATTAGAGGATCTGTGCCTCTGGTATATGTGTGAATGGGTGAATGATGACATGTACTGTAGTGTTAAAGAGCTTTGAGTGGTCAGAAGACTAGAAAAGCGCCATACAAGTACAGTTCATTTATCATTTACTGTCATACTCCTGCTGCAGTAAAATGAGAGGTTTTCTAAAGGGACTCTGGCGCTCGGAAAAACAACCTGTTTCTTCCACAGGAGCCGCTAAAATCCACACAAAATGAAAGTTCCTTGTAGTAACTTTAAAGGCTTTTTGCAGATTAAGATTTGACATCTTTTAAAACCTATGAGCATATAAAATACAATACATTGTTATACAGTACATTGAACCACTGACAATATATGAAATGATTAAACTGGCTCCACTTTGACTGTTAATCCAGTCATGGTACAATGTGTAACCAAACTGGCAGGAGCCGTTGTGCTGCATAATGAGCACTTATACTCAAAGTTACATCGCTCAACAGGTCGTCCACTACTCTGAAGATCAATGGTTCAACCTTTTGATCTGAATACTTACCACATTTTTCAATATAGTATCCACATGTTTAGGCCATGATGATGTATATGTAAGGATCACTTTTTGGTAAATATGCCTGTTATGTCTGAGAATCATCAATATTTAAATTTAAATATATTTTCTCAATCCGATTATCTGATAAGTAACCACTGTATCTGTACTGCATTACAACCACTGATGAAACCAATGAGAACCAAACAAAGAACATACAAATTGGCCTCCTGGTCCTGCTGCATTAGAGAATGAACGGATGAAACATGAACATCCTCCAGCAGAGACCATGATGAGGAGGTTCAATAACAGAGAAAAAACTGTGTGTAAGAGTATGAGAGAGAATGGAGGTAAGAAATGAGGAGAGGGAGGAGAGGGCAGGAAAGGAGGCTGAAAGATGAGAGAGACAGCAGAGATTGAGAGAAGGTGTGTTTGCGTGTCACCTGGGGCTCTGCTTTGAGAATTGTCTTTAATTATGCAACAGCAATCAGAGCAGGTAGCGACATTGTCTTCTTCCTGTGCCTTTTATGTGCAGGTCTGTTGTGAGGGGAGACAGAGAGGGAGGTGATAGAGGGAGAGAGGAAGGAGGGGTGTGAGGGAGAGGAGAGAAAAGAGATAGGAGGGGAGACGTGGTGAAGTGGAACACATATTCACACCTATATACAGTAAATATTATTGAAAACCAAAACTTTTTGGCATTGAGGGAAAAATAGTCGTCAAGCCGTGGTTTTTCATAAAGCCTTCAAGCAAACAACCGTAGCTCAACAAAATAATCTTACTCAAAATCCACTTACTACCGTTCCAGAGCTTTCAACCTCATCTCTTGATCTTTCGAATGCATTCCACTTTGACAATTGAGCTGAATTCCAAAGCTCCAAACAGAGCAAATAATTGGACGTTAAGAGATCTTTTTGTTTGTGACCGTAAGAAATGTTGTTCTACAGAGATCTTACAGAAGATTAGACTGTCATGCCGAAAACAATTCAGTCATTTCAGCAAGTGCAATGTTTGCCTTGAAGTGATAAAGCCCTCTCATCACTTTAACCCAAATCAAAATGATTTTGTAACCTTAATGAGGCACGTACTTTCACACAAACAACATGAGCATTCCCTAACTCTAACCACGTTATTTTGGGTCCTAAACCCAAACCTGAACCACAGCGCTGTCATGTAAAGCCGAGCTATATGACAATAGTGATTTTCAACAGTTTTAGAAGATACGGACTAATGATAAATGTGTGGTCTGTGCTGTTGCTGCTTGCAGCTTTCTTGAGAAATGCTCATACAAACGTAACACTCAGCAACACACATGCCATGACATAGTTCAATCACACACCCAAGTGACAGCTACTTACTGTCAGAAACACCTGTGAAATACACTCTGGTTCAGGAGGAGACACCGGGGGCAGATTCTACCGCAATGGAAGCAACCTGGGCCAGGGGGCCTCCAACTAAAATGGCCCCAACAACTTTACAGATGTATTATGATATTTAGATACAGAAAGTATTGAATTATGTTACTATTCGTAGTCAAACAGGACTTTTACCCAGGAGACCGACGTTAGCGTCCAGTGTGAAACCAAGTCAACGTTTATTTTACCTTTGTTCTGTTTCGTAACTTCCGTACTTTACTGACAACAGTTACGTAACAAAAGTAGTTATTTTACGTGACAAACGTTATTTTAACCAAAACCAAGATGTTATTGTTAACCTAACCACATAGTTTTGTGGCGTAAGTAAACCTAACAATTATGTAAACCTACATCGGAAGTTTATTTTGAAAAGAGACAGGCCGTCTGGCAGACGTTGCACTGCAGTGGGCCGATGTGCCTCTCGGGCTGAGACAACCGGCTCATAAATCATGTTTTTTTTCTAAGTTGACACTGGGCTGATGATGATGGAGAAACTATCTATCTATCTGTCTGTATCAGTCCCGCCCTCACATGCTCTATATGAATGTGTGTGAGCGTTCGGCTGAGAGCTTGTGACCTGCCAAATAGAGAGCAGAGAATCGTCCTAAGTGTTTTATATTAGCAAAATAATTGATGACAAAACACATTAAGAACTGCATTGATTGCACCGACAGGGGACATCCTCATTAGACCAGCTACTTCAGAAAACACCAGTGGCGGCAGCTTGACGGTGAAGGCGATGCCTTTCATATGCTTAACACCAAACAGTCATTTATGGGTTTAATGAAGGAACGAAATAATGAGTTACCTTTATATACTATCATTGTGGCATGTCTTGATAATCTTACAGTGAAGGAATCAATTATTAAATCAAAAATAATGAATAAGGTATAATGATTCTTTATGACAAAAGTTCTGATCAGTCAGGAATAGGCGTGGTTTTGAATATTAATAGCTATATTTACAGACTGTGTTGGCTAAAACACACATGAAGCCTCGTTCTCCTTTGCAATAATTCACTACGTTTACAATCGGGAAGGCTAACTCTTTAAAATATGCAAAATTAAGATCAATGTGTATGATGGCTTTAGAATGTGTCAGAGGAGCTGACAAGTTTTTCTTTTTGTTCACGGTAGAGGCTCCTCCGCGAATCACCACCTTAACGTGGTGGAGGAGTTTGAGTGGCTCAGTGATCCTGGGAGCTATGTTGTCCGGGGCATTAGCCCCTGGTAGGGTCTCCCAAGGCAAACAGGTCTCAGGGGAGAGCCCAGACTAAGAGCGGTTCAAAACGACCCCAATGAAAAGCAGCCCACGGACTTCAGTCACCTCGCCCGGACCAGGGAAACCGGGGCACCCTCCCGGAGCCAGACCCAGGAGAGGAGCTCGTCGGCGAGCGTCTGGTGGCCGGGCCTTCACCCATGGGGCCCGGTCGGGCTCAGCCCGAATAAACAGCATGGAGCAGCCACCCTGTGGACCCACCACCCGCAGGGGTAAGCATCGGGGTCGGGTGCAATGCAGACCGGGCGGTGGGTCAGGCGGGAGGCCTGGGCGAGCCGATCGCCGGCAGCATAGACTAGCTCTAGGGACGTGGAACGTCACCTCGCTAGCGGGGAAAGAGCCAGAGCTGGTGCAGGAGGTGGAGCGGTACCAGCTAGATATAGTTGGACTCACCTCCACACACAGCACTGGCTCTGGAACCAAGCTCCTGGAGAGGGGTTGGACTTTGTCCTTTTCCAGAGTTGCCCAGGGTGAGAGGCGCCAGGCGGGAGTGGGGATACTCACGAGCCCCTGGCTGAGCGCCGCTGTGTTGGAGTTCTCCCCGGAGAATGAGAGGGTCGCCTCCATGCGCCTACGGGTTGTGGGGAGCAAGGCTCTGACTGTGGTTTGTGCTTATGCACCAAACAGCAGTTCAGAGTATCCAGCCTTCTTGTAATCGGTGGGAGGGGTCCTGGAAAGGGCGCCGCCTACCGACTCCATAGTTCTCCTGGGGGACTTCAACGCTCACGTGGGCAATGACGGAGAAACCTGGCGGGGGGTGATTAGGAGGAACGGCTTGCCCGATCTGAACCCGAATGGTGTTTTGTTATTGGACTTCTGTGCGTGCCATGGTTTGGCCATAACGAACACCATGTTCGAACATAAGGTGGCTCATAAGTGTACCTGGTACCAGAACACCTTAGGCCGGAGATCAATGATCGACTTTGTAATCGTATCATTTGATTTGCGGCCATATGTCTTGGACACTCGGGTGAAGAGAGGAGCAGAGCTGTCAACTGATCACCACCTGGTGGTGAGTTGGATCAGATGGCAGGGGAACCGGTTGGAAAGACCCGGCAAACCCAAACGTGTAGTGAGGTGAACTGGGAACATCTGGCGGAGGACCCTGTCCGGGAGGTCTTTAACTCCCACCTCCGGAAGAACTTCTCACACATCCCGAGGGAGGTTGGGGACACGGAA
>NW_022280106.1:1259078-1276800 GCF_004355925.1 Anarrhichthys ocellatus | reverse complement strand
CAGGCACGTCCAACTGGGAAGAGACCCCGGGGAAGACCCAGAACACGGTGGAGGGATTACATCTCCCAGCTGGCCTGGGAACGCCTCGGGATCCCCCAGAATGAGCTGGAACATGTTGCCGGTGAGAGGGAAGTCTGGGTCAGCCTGCTTGGCCTGTTGCCACCGCGACCCGACCCCGGATAAGCGGAGGAAAATGGATTGATGGATGGACGGTAGAGGGGGGACCTAGACCATCATAGTTTGAAGCTTGAAATTAAAATGAATAAAGCTCAAAAAATGTATCCTGTTGTTTAGATAGTTACATTGTGTAAGAGAGGAATTGTAATGAATATTCTAATATATTGTCTGCTCCTAGTGTGTGCGCCTCTGTTTTTCCCCCTGTCTGTTTTGTTATTGTGGGCCATGTGCTTATGTTTTGTTTTTTGTGTCAGCCTACAGTTTACAGCCTCGTGTTCCGCCCACTTCACGCCTCTCTCCTAAGGCTCAGTTGTGGCTCATTCCAGTGATCGCCGCTGACTGGCTTAAATACCTCGGCGTTTCACCGGCGCGTCGTCAGTCCGTCCGGTTACCAGTCTGGTCACGTAAGTCTGAACACAGATTCAGTGAAGATCGTTATCTGTTTGTTTTCTGTTCCTTCAGTATTTGAGTGCGGTCGAGTTTCCCTCCCGACTCCGGAGGCTACCTGTCCCGGCCTCGGTTGAGCTTCCCTCCCGACTCCGGTGGAGAAAGAGGAGTGACTTTAATTTGCTGGACAGTTAGTCTTTGTTTTTTGTTTGTTCATTCTTTGACTCCTCCTGCACATTTAAAAAGTCTTGGCTGGGGTAAACCTGCTGTGTGTGCGTGCGTTTGGGTCTACCAACTACACTACCCCTTAACATATATACAATCTGTAAGAAAAGTGGAAATTTATTTGTTTAAAAGCTGAAAATTAGCTTTTGTTACGGCCTGGCTCAAAAGCAGCAGACCAGACGAGTTAAAGGAAAACATGAGAACATTTATGGATCACTAGGAAACATTAAATGCATCTCATAAGAAAAAAGATATGAACAAGCTGAAAAGTTCAAACATTTCATTGAAGTTTTGAATTACACTTTCAAATCTTGAATTATCAGGCATTTACTTTATTGCAAAATCTGAATATCTCTATATATATATATGGATCTTTATCCATAAATATTTCTAATTTTCTCAATTAATTCCATGTTTTCTATCACGAAATATAAAGATAAGATAAACCATGATAAAGGATCCATATATTAAACAATGGATGATTGAAACCTTACAGTCAGAGCTGCTCATTCAGCAGATATGCTGAAAAACCTCTCACCACATGCTCTTCTTCTGTCCTTCCACCTGGACACAGCACACACATGCGGCTTGAGAAAGAAAGGTCTCTATATGGCTCTTTGTAGCATTTAAATGTAGGCTACTGTATGAGCGGTTTTAATCAAGGTCTTCTTGGTTAAATGTCACATGTGAGAAGCAGTTCACTGGGACTGTGAGACTGTTCCTGGGGAGTGTAACAGTATTCTAATATTCATAACGCATTACTGTCTTTCCACCTTGAAGAGTTACACGGCTAGTTGACTTTTCTTTGAAATGTTTATTTTTCTTCTGTCCCTAGAGCAGATGTGGTGAAGATGTAGAAAAGCGCTACAAACTGTAAACTTGACACGGCCGTCTCACATATATAAGGCTTTTTATTAATGCAACGCCCTGTGCAGAAATTAAACCTTCTTGTCTCCTTCGATTATTCGAATGAGCTGACACTCGCTGATCGCTTCGAATAATACCAGTCCCCGTCTGTCGCTGTCTGCTCGGCTGAACTGTGGTGATGTTTTTATGAACGTTTTCTGTTTTGTCTCTTGAAAAAGAGATCTTGATCTCAGTAAGACTACTTGATTAAATAAAGGAGGGCTGAAAACACACACACACACACACACACACACACACACACACACACACACACACACACAGAGAAGGCAGACGATTAGTATTGACGTGCTGTGGCTGCAGAGGGGAGCTCTTGGCGGTGCTGACACAGCCACCACTGTCCCATCATCGATGGGCCTGAGCAGGGGAAGAGAGGGTGAGAGAGACGGGGGCGGTGTCGGCCTGCTCACTGCTTCACATCCCTGGGTGCGTTCGATTCCTCGCTAATAAGACTAAAAGAAACCTGCCGTGCTTTATTTATCTATACAAATTCCTTCCTTGCTTGGGCCACCCTTGCTTCCTTTCTTCCTTTTTTAATCAACTTCCCATCTTCCCTGTTTCATTGGTTCCCATTCAAAGCTTTTCTCATGTTTGACCACGTCTTTAGCCAGTTTTCAACCAGGAACACTGACTATCTTCATGCTTTCAGTTATAAACTAAGCAGACTTTGCCTTGAACTCTGTGAACCAGTCACTCCCAGTCTTCGCAGTTGATCCTTCCTAACGATCAATGAGAACAGCTGCTTTATGGCTATATTGGATTTGTAAATTATTTTTTGCATTAAGTCTGATATTTGCATGATTATCCAAAAACAGATTCTCATTTGAGTTTCCAGAAATGGTATATAAACTTTAATATATATTGTTATTACAATATAATATATTTGATATGGATACATATCAATAATATCACCCACACACATATTTGATTTAACAAGCAGTGACATAAAAAGTGAAATACTGTAGCTTCTGCACAGCTACTGCAACACCAGTCTGTTGCATCCAGGAATCATTATTATATATTATTACTACTAATAATAATAGTAATGATTATTGTAATAATCATTACAATAATGATAATGGTGCATTTTACCTCACCACCAGAGATCCCAGCTCTGTGGCCCTGTACCTGCTCACATCATATAATCAAATCACAAGTCCTTCCTGCTCTGGTATTTAGGCCTGGTTATAGACTGATTACTAAAAAGCCAGGGGGGAACCAGAGTTCTACCTTTAATACCTAATAAACCATGATGAAAAGAACTAGGACGATCTATGTTTATATATACACAGGTACAGCATGTGCTATGAAATATTAATGCCTCTCCAGCTTCCCCCTCGGAGGTTGATTATTTAGTACAGGCCTCCTATCGGCATATGCTAATAAACAGACGAAATGCCATGTCTGTACCAGCCCGTTCAGAGTGCTCACTGAATTAAAAATGTATATTTTTCGTAGGCCTCACATATATAATCACATATTTCATGAGTACAAGCCCCTGGGGACGAGGATGGCTGGCTGTTGGAGCCAAAGCACAGGACAAGGTAAGGGTGAGGATTGCTGTCATTTGTAAATTAGTGGGAAAAGAGGTGACCCTGCTGCGAACGCTGACGGGCTGATAGCCCTAACCATGTTCAGAAGCTGAAATCAGACTGTCCTGGTGGTGTTTAGAAAACTGATAGAGGGACAGAAGACACACGTGGTGCACTGGAGAAGAGTTGTGCAGCAATTCTCACTGTGAAGGGGAAAAATAAAGAGACGTTTTTGTTTTCTGTAAATCAGCCGGGTTTAAAAAATCACATATGAAAAGAGGCGTCTTGCTGACTGCCATTCAATCAACCATGTGATTGTTAGTTACCTACTAAGTCCTTTTCTACACGTTGTTTTAATTATTTTGCCGATCCCGTTGAGTGATGTTAACAACGCTGCAACTTCTTGTATTTTTTTCAGTCCTGGAAATAACATATTTCAATTGAAATGATGTATTGATATTGTGAGCAGGGCTTTGGGAAAAAGTTAGACCGTAACATCAATCTTGGACTGTCTCTTACAACAAATGAGGCGGTGGATGAGAGGCTGTGTTCATGTTTTGTGTTCAGTGAGATGAAAAGTAAAGTGGTTATTTTTCTCACACAGAGAGTAGATTAGAGCCAACTTCCACATTGCAACACATTAGGTGTAATCTAGCTAATGGTCATTGTTAAAAAAATAATGTAAAAAGCCGTTTAGTTTCCTGCATGTTCAGCTGACAGCCTTGTTTCTGACGGACTATGTAACAGTACTGAGGCACCGGTGTCCATGTAATGTTACAGATAACGTCTTTGCATCAAGGCAAATCACAGTCAAGTCTGCCATCGTGTGGTGATTGGGTGACATCAACCCTGGCCAGTTTGCACAGTCCATAATGCTAAAAAGGAAAGACTCCTTTCATTTGTCTGCATACTTCATGTCACAAAATATTTTTTTAAATTAACAACTGAGAAACAAAGCAAGGAACGCAAGACAATAAACTTTTCACATCTTTATATATATATAATTTGAATGTACGGTACTTAACATGGTGACATCATATTCATCATGTGAGTCGTCAAAGACATCGTGATGAAAGCAAAAAAAAAGACACCTCGCTGATTGGAAAAGGAGACTTTAAAATATTATCTTCAATGTTTAAAATGTTTAAAGTGAAATGATAAATAATTGAAATGGTCCTGCATTTTATAGCTTAAAATACCATTATACATTCATACAGATACACTGTATACACTGCATTTAAATGATGTGCTACAAGTTCATATCAAATGGTTCACTTCATGTACCCTTATACCCTTGTTGGTGGCTGTCATGCATTCATTTGCCAGACATTTAAAACAAATGAAGAAATGCTGAGGAGGAGCGCAGAGCAGAAGTAGTGCGGTCCTCTCTGTAACAGGAAGCAGGGATCCTACTTGTCACCAACCGTTCTGAAAAAGAACATTTCCTCTTAAAAGCCACTTACGCAGTTTTCACAAAGATTCTGACATTCACCGATGTTTTCTTTGTCGGGAGTTGTTCTTTGGTGAGAACAGAGTCAAACACTAACTCAAGAGCACACTGAGACACATTTGAGTTCTGCTGACATGTTTCTGCAGTTGTTCAAAATACATAATGTTGATAATTTTCATTTTTTATAAAAAACTATTCTCATTATTTTACGAAGCATTATGTTCTTTTAAAATGTATAAATACACTAACTTCAACACTGAACAAGTAGCAGCATCCCATGCATCTTTGATTGGTGTGATTTATATCCTCTATTGACGTTGCTAAATATGACGTAACCACTTCAGAACTAGTGATGGTTTTACAAAATAATAATCATACTTCAGTTTTACGTATATGTGTTGACTACCTCATTAAAAAAAATGTATTTGCTCTCCCTGATGTTACACAACTGAATACAGTTGGGAAGCACATGATTTTGTGCAGTTTGAACATCAACCAGATCACAATATTTTAAAACATGTAAGTTAATAAATAGTGTGTTGGTTGGTTCGTAATAATCCGATCAATTTACAATTGTTATAGCTCTCTTGTGTAGCATGAAAATTGGATCAGTGTTGATTCAGTACGTGTCTCCCTCTACACAGTAATGTACGAGAGAACAATACAGTAGACTTATTCAAGATATCTTTAGTTTAATATTACAATGGTTTTTAGACATTTGTGTTTTTTTACATTCTTTATGCGTGGTTTCCAACATAATTCATGATTAGTTATCACGGCCAGAAATGTATTTTCATACCTTCTTTCCATTTCTCACATCATTCATCATAACTTTACTTAATTATTTATTTGCCAACAACCTTTGTTCCGGTGCGCCACCCTCTTTAGACTTTTGTTTGGCCAATCGTGACTTCATTCTCTCACCTTTTCTTCTGTGTGCCCACGGCCCTGCGGTCTCATGGCTTCTATGTGTTTATAGACTGTAGTGTTTGCCTGCTAATGAGGATCAACTGGCACACACCTTCAATTTACAAGGACAATGGGATTCATCATTATAAAAAAAGAGGTATGAACTATTCACTAGACTTTACTTAGGACCTTTCTTGAGAACAAATGTAAGAAGAAAGGAAGCTATTGGTGAATGAGGCAAGATCTTCCAAGTGACTACTCAAATGTACAAATCTAAAAATGTCTCAGCGAGCCATGATAATAATGTTGATGTGGGGAACAGAAAAGTTTATTTAGTTAGCTAATTTACATTTTATTTTAGTCAACATATATCGAAACTAAGAAATTCAGCTTAATGTGTTATAATTCACAAGTCAAAAATGAGTTCTTGTCACCCCTGTGGCAACAGGCAGACTATCTGGACATGACTCCAACAGGTCAGCTTTGGACCACTGATTTTCAACGGTGGTTACTTGTAAATTCTAAATACAAGAAAATTGGTGAATGGCACTAATTATCTTTAATCACTCATGCCACTTCAAAACAAATATGTTGACTGGTTCTTGCATAAGGCCCATTGTGTGACTTGATTTGATTTTTTTGTTTTTTAGTAAAATTTCTGTCAATATGAAGTTATGTTTCATACCACTTTGATAGTATAGTTTGAGGGGTTCTCAACCTTTTGTAACTGAAAGCCTACTTCTGATTGGTAAGAAATGTCCCTGGACCTCCTTCCTAAATAAATAAGGAAAAAAAATAAACATAACATGAACAAAAAGGGAGGAAAACATAAACTGTGCTATAAATAATGTAATAATGTAATGACCAAAATAAACATTTTGCTTACCCTCAGTGAGAAACTATAGGGCTTGCTAATTTCCACAACCCACACTTTAGAGCTTTTACTAGTGCAGGGTGTCACTGCATCCGAGGGAACGTCAGCTAGCTAACAGTTGTAAAACATTGGCATTGTGGTATTCAAATGAAACTTTGTAAATTACCAAAAGATTGACATTTTTATCTGATCGAACCATGTGGCAGTACATCTGTGGTCCACTAGATGGCGCTCTGGGGTCACAGCCCACTGGTTCAGAATAGCTGACCAGTGTTTCCCAACCCACTATTTCAAAATGACAAACCATCAGGACCCATTTCACAACGGGCCGCATCTATAAATCGGAGGAGAGCAAATCTGTACGTAAATAAACGTTCCAGACCATTTTTACCGCTTATCATCTATAATGGGTAAACCAGCCATTTTGAGGAGATTCCAACTTTGTTTATGCTTTTATGTTTGAAAACATACAGTACATGTAATATACTAATATAAATAAGACCCAATAAATACATTTAGGTGGAGTTAACAGGCTCTAGTTTTTCACTCTCATCAGTAAAGCAAACAGAATGTATTCTAGCCTTTCATATTAGATTCAATGATATTAGTTGGTATACTAGAACAATAACATTCAAACTACCTCATTCGGCTTAAAGGTGTACTGCAGATATAAATGTTAAACAAAAGACTTTGGAAGGAATTCTGGAAATTTATTTAAAATCTCCTGCGACCCACCTGTGGGTCCCGACCCAGTGTTTGGGAAGGACTGCTCTAGAACATTATTTGTCCATACATACAACCTTTTAAGGTTCCAACTCACACTTGTCAGTCTTTTACCTAAAGCTCTTGTTTGGGCTTAAATAGGTGTCCGTTAAAGGTCATGTAAGTGTCAAATTCGTCACTGAAGATGGCGTTCTCCCTCTCGCCTTTAAAGAGCCTCACCCAGACCTGGTCATCCCTCTCAAGTTGCAGCATCAGGCTTTGGCTCTGCATGACGGAGCGGTCACTGGGCTGGGCATAGAGGATCACCGCCTCCTGCTCATTGTGCATCACGTGTAGGTACGTCTCCCTCTGGTTCCACGTGTGCACATTCAGGCTGAAGTAGTAGATGCCCGGCACGTAGCAATATAACTTACCAGTAAACATGTTGAAGTGGCCGTAGAGGTTGACCAGCTCTTTGTCGAATACCAGTGTCTGGTAGTAGTCATTGGAGTGTAGACCCTTCTTGCGGGCAACAGAAAAGGCTGCAAAGTAGGACTTGCAGGACTCACCAGGGAGGCCCAGACTGCCTTTGCTGCCCTTTAGGCCATTGGGACCTGGAGGACCACTCTGACCAGCTCTGCCTAATTTACCCAGAGGTCCTCGTTCACCGATATCACCCTTCTCACCTAGGAGCAGCAGAAAGCAATGCTTTTAGTTTTCTTTTTAGGATAGTCTCATCTGTGCTGAATGGCCATTTCAACTGTAATGAATTGCTGCAAATTTACGGTGGATTTACAATGGTATCTTACAGTATTTTAGAAGAACTATAACATACAGTTATATTTCATCCTTTGCATGTAAATTAACAGTTAACAGCCGTCGGTTAACCGTTTTTACGATTTATTTTACGATCAAATTGTTTTGAACTGCCTTCATCTCTGTTGGATCTTTTTTGAGTTCAATAATGAGCATCAATAGTTTAGATTGTCCAAGATCGCAACATTGGTAAGCAAATTCTGTATTCTTTCAATTTGTTTACTTATAGTGAAAGATGAAGATTCCACCTTTGATTGGTTGCTAAAGAATATTGTGAAAAGATGATTGTAATGTTATAATCTACAGGTGCATCTCAATGAATTAGAATATCATCGAAAAGTTAATTTATTTCAGTAATTCAATTCAAAAAGTGAAACTCATATATTATATAGATTCATTACACACAAGGTGATATATTTCAAGCGTTTATTTCTTTTAATTTTGATGATTAGGCTATGGCATACAGCTAATGAAAACCCCAAATTCAGTATCTCAGAAAATTTGAATATTACATAAGACCAATAAAAAAAAGGATTTTTAATACAGAAATGTTGGCCTACTGAAAAGTATGTCCATGTACAGTATAAAGTATGCACTCAATACTTGGTCGGGGCTCCTTTTGCATGAATTACTGCATCAATGCGGCGTGGCACGGAGGCGATGAGACTGTGGCACTGTTGAGGTGTTATGGAAGCCCAGGTTGCTTTGATAGCGGCCTTCAGCTCGTGTGCATTGTTGTGTCTGATGTCTCTCATCTTCCTCTTGACCCCATAGATTGACCCCATAGATTCTCTCTATGGGGTTTAGGTCATTCAAGAATTTGGGGGAGATTCACAAGGAGTGGACTGCGGCTGGAGTCAGTAGTTGATGACACTTCCAGCAATCACATCATCCAGCCTCAGCAGGGGAACCAGGGTCCAGGATGCCAGCGCCCCTTGCTACCTACTTTCTCAAACAGCAGCAGTTGGCTCTAGCAAGACCACCGGGCACTAAGATGCCAGTGTCGCCCACCGAATACTTCCAGCAACCTCAGCAAGCTGCCCTAGCTGGGGCACCTGGCAGTGGACGCCAGTGCCCCCCGGCCACCAACTTCTAGCAGCCACTGAAAGTTACCCGAGCCTGGGCACCTGTCACCGGGATGCCACTGCCCTCCACCACCTACTTCCAGCAACATTACATTACAATACATTACAGTTATTTAGCAGACGCTTTTATCCAAAGCAACTTACAACAAGTGTATTCAACATAGGTATTCAAGAGAACTACTAGTCAACAGAAGTCATAAGTGCATCTCCTTTTTCAAACAAGCATCTAAGAGCATAAACCAGAGCATAAGTACAGTGCAGAAACAAACTAATACAAACAATAAGTGCAACAAACTAATACGAATACAATAAGTGCAACAAACTAATACGAATACAATAAGTGCAACAAACTAATATGAATACAATAAGTGCAACAAACTAATATTAATATGAGTGCTAGGTGGAAGGCTCAGGGTAGTACTTCTTGAAGAGGTGAGTTTTCAGCCTGCACCGAAAGATGGGCAGCGACTCTGCTGTCCTGACGTCAGTGGGGAGTTCATTGCACCACTGTGGGGCCAGGACAGAAAAAAGCCGTGACCGGCCACAGGGACTTCTGAGCGACGGGGCAACCAATCGCCCCGAGGCAGCAGAGCAAAGTGGTCGGGTGGAGGGCTTGACCATGGCCTGGAGATAGGAAGGAGCTGTTCCTTCCACTGCCCTGTAGGCTAGCACCAGAGTCTGGAGACTGGATGCGAGCTCTTACAGGGTGCCAATGTAAAGAATGGAGAAGGGAAGTTGTGTGGGAGAACTTGGGGCGATTGAACACCAGACGAGCTGCAGATTTCTGGAGAAGCTCCAGAGGTATGATGGCCGACACTGAGGCTCCGGCAAGTGGTGAGTTGCAGTAGTCCAGGTGGGAGATGACAAGAGCCTGGATAAGCACCTGTGCCGTCTCGTCAGTGAGGAAGGGGCAAATCCTCCTGATGTTGTAGAGCAGGAATATGCAGGAGCATAAAACCGATGCAATGTTTGCTGAGAACGAAAGTTGGTCGTCCAGGGTCACACCCAGATTCCTCGCAGTCCGAGTTGGCGTCACCACTGTATCATCAATGGTGATGGACAGATCTCGGTGCGGGCAACCCTTCCCCGGGAGGAAGAGTAGCTCGGTTTTGTCCAGGTTGAGCTTTAGGTGGTGTGTCGCCATCCACATCGAGATGTCAGCCAAGCATGCAGCTATGCGTGCCTCCACTTGAGTGTCACCGGGGGGAAATGATAAGACCAGCTGGGTATCATTGGCATAACAATGGTAAGAGAAGCCATGCGAGCAAATAACAGAACCCAGAGATGTTGTGTAGAGCGAGAAGAGAAGGGAGCCCAGAACTGAACCTTGTGGAACCACTGTAGTCAGCTTGCATGGTTCCAACACGGCCCCCCTCCATGTCACCTGGTAGGATCAACCTGTCAGGTAGGATGCAAACAGGGAGAGTGCAGAGCCTGAGACGCCCATCCCCTCAAGGTTGGAGAGGAGGATCTGGTGGTTCACCGTGTCAAACGCCGCAGACAGGTCCAGGAGAATCAGGACAGAGGAGAGAGAGTTCGCTCTCGCGGCGTGAAGCGACTCTGTCACCGCAAGGAGGGCTGTCTCTGTCGAGTGACCCATCTTGAACCCGGACTGGTGGGGGTCCAAGAGGCTGTTCTGGTGGAGATAGGAAGACAGTTGGTTAAAGACAGCACGTTCAAGTGTTTTGGATAGAAAGGGTAGAAGAGAAACCAGTCAGAAGGGTCAAGTGATGGTTTCTTCAGAAGGGGGTGACTCTGGTAGTCTTGAAAGCCGTGAGAAAGCAGCCTGAAACAAGAGATGTGTTGATGAGGTGGGTGAAGAAACGAAGGAGTTCAGTCGCAATAGACTGAAGAAGAGGGAAGGGGATCGGGTCAAGGGAGGACGTGGTGGGGCGGTTAGATGTAACAAGGTTGAGGACCTCGTTAGGGGAGAGGGGAGCAAGATAGGGTAAGATAGGGCATGGAGAGGGGAGGGAAAGCTGGAGAGGGTAGATAGGGAGGACAGGGAGAGGGGGGCTGAGAGAAGGAGGATCTGTATGATTTACCTTCTTGTCAAAGAAGTTGGCGAAATCATCAGGGAGAAGGGAGGAAGTAGGAGGAGGGGGTGGGGGTTGGAGGAGTGAAGAGAAAGTTTCGAAGAGTTTTTTAGGATTGGAAGCAGAGGTTAGGATTTTAGAGCGGAAGAAAGCAGCCGATATATTAGCAGTAGATAGAGAGGAGGGAAAAGTGGAAAGAAGAGATTGGAAGTTAAGAAGATTGTCCGGGAGTTTGCCTTTTCTCCATTTACGCTCAGCCTCTCTTAGGCTCCGTCTATCAGTGCGCACTGAGTCCAACAGCCATGGGGCAGGTGGAGTTGGCCGTGCAGGCCTGGAGGTGAAGGGACAGAGGTTGTCCAAAGAAGAGGAAAGGGTGGAGAGGGCAGAGGTAACAGAAGAGGAAAAATCAGTGGGGGAGAAGGAGCGGAGATGACTGTGGGTAGAAACCGTGTGGGTAGGTGGAGGAAGTAAGGGGGGAGAGGAGAGGGAGAGGGAGTATGACATGAAATAGTGGTCAGAAAGCTGGAGGGGAGTGACAGAGAGGTTAGCAGTAGAACAGTGTCTAGTAATGATAAGATCCAGCTGGTTGCCGGCCTTGTGGGTAGGAGGAGAAGAAGAGTGGTAAAGGTCAAAGGAGGAGAGGAAGGAAAGGAGAGGTTTTAACTTATCAGTCTGGATGTTGAAGTTGCCAAGCAGGATGAGTGCGGAGCCATCGTCATGGAAGTGCGAGACTAATGTGTCAAGCTCCTCCAATAACTCACCAAGGGGGCCACAACAGCAATGGTGAGCTTGACTGGATAAGTGACAGTAACTGCATGAAATTCGAAAGAGGACGGGGAGAACTGTGGAACAGAGACAAGAGAGTATTTCCATTTTGGGGAAATTAGCAGGCCAGTACCACCACCTTGCCTCGCAGCTCTGGGAGTGTGAGAGAAAGAGTACACATCTGACAGAGCTGTGGGTGTGGTAGTGTTTTCTGGTGTGATCCAGGTCTTAAAGCAAAAAAGTTGAGGGAGAGCAAGGATGCATACATAGCCTGAGATGAAGACAACTTTCGGCACTGCCGACTGGCAATTCCAAAGCCCCCCCTGCCACCATGCTCGCCATGAGCTGAGAGAGTAGGATAGATGAGGTTAGTAGGGTCACGGCACCTGGGAGTGACCCAATGTCTACGTGGTAGTCAATATAAACAGATTACTGACCTGCAAGTACACGCTCGAGAAGTCTTTGCTTGACGAACTCTGGCTTGAAAAAGTCGCCCTGTTGCCTTCGTTCGCCCTAGCTTTTGTTTGCCCGATGCTTGGAAGCTGACGCTTCTAACCACCATTGTCTGCCAGGAGTGCAAGCCACTCCCCTGGCATTTAACAGGGCAATTGACCAAGTGAAACTAGATCACATCTACCTTACACAAACATAGACTGCAAAAGCATTAACACTGAAGCAGCCCAGGTACAGCTAATAGCAACTTGTAAAAGCAAGAACAATATACTTAGTTTATTCTAGCTGAGTCAAGTAGTTCAGTATCCCTCCAGAAGCCAAATACACTCTGCAACCATAGCAAGTTGCCATAGCCAGGACACCTGGCAGCGACGCCAGTGCCCCCCCGCCATTTACTTCCAGCGACGGACCCACAAAATTGGTCCATACAACAATGCCGCTCCCTCTGCCGGTTTTTGGGGGTTTCCATGACAGAAGATGTTTTGCTGTAGATCAGCCCTTGGACCTCGCAGGCAAATGCCAAGTCGTTTTCCCTTCACTCTAGCCGCAGCCATTCCGTGGGGCCACAAATGGCCCA
Source organism: Anarrhichthys ocellatus (assembly GCF_004355925.1). Classification (NCBI taxonomy): domain Eukaryota; kingdom Metazoa; phylum Chordata; class Actinopteri; order Perciformes; family Anarhichadidae; genus Anarrhichthys; species Anarrhichthys ocellatus. The sequence goes on along the minus strand of NW_022280106.1, from coordinate 1,263,888 downwards.
GCAAGTCCATCTCTTAACTCCTGACAACCTAGCAATAATTTACCTAATCATTAAAGGGCGGCGCGACACCCTCCTACTTACCAGTGCGTTCTCGATGCAACTCATGTCTGGGCCACTGCAACGCCATTGCTTTCTCGTTTCTCATTCCAGAAGTTCAGAAGATCCGCCCTCTTGCAGACACCTGTCCAACATCTGTTTCGCCATATTCAACGCTGTCGTTAAACTCATAAAGCCTACCTTGATTGTGCCGATCATCGATCAGCAGAACTCCATCATCGATAACCTATCTCCTTTAACCTTTTTGTTCACAGGGTCAGCTTCGGAAAAGAGTTTCCACTACTTCCTGGACGCAACCAGTACATCATAACAGTCCCGTCGTTCAATCTTGTTCAATGACCCGTTTTCGTTACCTCGGCCCATTCCTTGATATCCATAGACACTCAAACATACCTATGTGGAATAGACTTCTCTAAACTCTTGTGGAGTAACCCGAGCCCGGCCTCCAGCACACCCTACTATCTAACCTATTCCATAACATCACTGTCACAGGTCTTCTGCGCAAAGAGCCTGTTCAAAAAATCCACGCCGCTATTTGATGCAATAATCCTCACATTGCTCGAACCTTAGAAGTTACATTTTTGCCCGTTTTTTTTGCCTGCCTCATGTTCAGAGTTCCCCGCCTTATACCATCACTTCGATTAATGATGTCCCCTTCTTTCGTAGAGCTTGGACAAATAGCTACCTCCACTACATTCACCCACATCGTAATGACCTGTACTTGGGTCAATCTAGTCTCAAGTAACATGGGGTTTTGGGGGTTCGCCATGCCCGAGTGCTACAGCGGATTCCCTATCGAAGCTTCCCCACAACTCATTCGACTAACCGGACGAGCTACACGAAGCTCAAGCCTCGCATCTCAATCACGTTTACCTTCAATAAATCTGTTAAACGCTTCTATTTGATGGTGTGGTCCTTGCTAGTGAAACCTCTCCTACCTACCACTTGTCAGTTTTGTCTTTAATCGGTAGTGGAATGGTTGTGATGAGAAGTCCCAAAGTGAAAATTTAAATAAGCAACAAAAACCTTTATTTCTGTCTGAACTTGTAATTTAGGCCCTGTTGACAGGCACACATTTAAAAAAAAGGATATTTTCCTCTACATTTTGGCCTCTCTTCCATTTGCAAACGGAGTTTTACGTCACTAAAACAGATATTTTTGAAAATGCCTTTTAAGGTGTAGAGTTATTACCATGTATCTGTGAGGACGGGTAAAACGGAGTGTATGGGAAACGATGACGTCTTAACATAACAGATGGTTTACTTCAACAACAACTATCGCCTTGGCACCAAATATCAAGTATGTATAAATGAAGAAATATTTAGCTATTGCTTTACTGTTGTTTTTTTGTTAACAACCCAAAGGAAAATAAGCTCACTGAGCATGCTCGGAATTTTCTTCTCTGGTATTTGATGTATTGTTGACGTAGCCTTTATCACCACCTACAGGGCTGGCTAGTTGTTTTTGCGTTCTAGTGGTTTGGACAGAAATTCATATCCATTTAAAAGAAAAAAATCTGTAAATGTGGCTTTTTGTCCATTTTACATTGTCCTATTTCCATTTATTTATTTATTTATTAGAGTTTATTGAGACACTACTGACGTAAACACACAGATATTTTGTCTCCTTTACTTCCTTTGAAAGATGAGGAAAGATGTAAGCTATGGCAAGTTATTTACCACACAAATAGGACAAAGTTATTATTATTCAGCTATTTTGCTGAATCATATGGTTTCCTTGTGTCCCTGTAAAAAAATATTTCAGTACCAGTCTGCAGCACAGGGGTGGTCAAGCACTGCCTTAAAATGATGATAAAGTCAAAGATATTTATATTTTTATTGGTTTGAGTTGAGAGCAGCTTTATTTGTGTCTTGTTATAGTCTAAATACTGTATTTATAAATATGGTGCGGCAATATGAAGTTATTGAGCACTGACAGAAATAAGATTTGAAGGCTTTATTGTTCCGACAGGCCTTTGAAATATAGCGAGGACTTTACTAATTAGAATTAATCAAATTAAAAAATACTGTCTGTCACCGTCAGCAGCTTCAATTCAAAATGCTGTAAATATCAGTATGAGCTTTCAGAAACCAACACAAGTCCAATATTGTATTAAATATGGCTTACCTTTGAGCAGAGTAATGTTGATCTGTGGTACTATCTGGTACTGTGGGTAGTGCTGGTACTTATGGGGACTCTCCTCTCCTGGGTCGCAGCATCGTTGACACTCCCTCACCTCCCTACTCCTTTACATACAGTACAACCAAACCAAGGCATGCAAGTCATACGGAAGCTTTTGTCTTTCTGATTTAAGTTCAAACTTGTATAACTCTTTTTAGTCTAATATTCTTCAAATCTTCTTCAGCACCTCCTGTTGATTTTAGAAAAAAGGAGGCAAAGACGCCCACCTCTGTCTTCATTAATGGAGCTGAGGTGGAGCAAGTAAACAGCTTTAAGTTCCTGGGAATCAGCATCACAAACAACCTGACATGCTTATCACACATCTCAATCCTGGTGAAGAAAGCTCATTAACTGCTGCATTTCTAAAGGAAACTTAAGAAGGAAAAATGTCCTTGTGACAAGTTTTTGTTAACTTTCATAGAGGACCAATAGAAAGCATCCTGACTGCAAACATTACAAACTAAGATGGGATGTGTATGGCACAGGACAGGAGGGCTCAACAGCAGGTGATTAAAACCACCCAGAACATCATTGGTACCATCTACTGAGCATCAGTGATATTGGTGAGAAGAAGAGCCTAAGAAGAGCTAAAAGAATATTAAAAGACAAAACCCACCCAGACCCAACCTGTTCACTGTGCTGCTGCCTGGCAAGCTATGCAGAATTATTTGGGCACTGTTGTCCAACCAGACTACAGGATTACGGCTAGAAAGGATCTGTCTTGTGTAAAACTCTTGCAAGAGTTTGTACAGTATGTATTCACGAAAGTTTATTTCATGTGTTTACGTTCGGCAAGCAGCCCTGCAGTCATTGAGTTATCCTGTATCCAAACCCTCTACACTACGCAGTTCAACCTTATGTTTACTTATCCGAGTTAGCTGTACAGTATCCGCCCGCAGTTGTTACTGATGTTCTTTGTGTCTCTGGGGCACAGCTGTAAAATATGTAATCCTTCCTCATCCCAGTGACGTACTTGGGGTGAGGAAGTATTACAGAGTGCTACTCCCAGTTTTGGTAGCTGTGGAGCGCAATGCCACTCAAAAAAATAACTCGCTTGTGAAAATGGCATCCCAAAATATAAGTGAGGATGTTATGATCGAGGATTTGTTTGTCTGTAATCATTACACAGTGTAAATTTTACACGACTTGGGTGGTTTTAATCACCGACTTCAATATTCAGCCATATTCACTCAAGGCTGCAGCTGCAGCGGGGGGGACATGGCTGACGGGGACCCTCCAGAACCTGAGCTGCAGCGAGAAAACACAGACTGGTGACTGGCCAACTTTGCTCAAGTTGGCCAAACGGAATCATTCTGAGGTAACGAATGTCATTGTATTTTATTTTATTGCTGTCGCCAACGACAAAAAGTTTCATTTTGTTTCTGTCCAGGTTAAATTAAATTTGTTTTATGGTGAGTTAACAAGGCAAGAAACCCTGTCTTAATTCACTGTAAGAGAAAAACTTGAATTCAGAAAGTTCACGGTCGTATTTTTCTGTTTAGGTGTAATAATATAAGACGAAATTATATCGCAGCTCGTGCCCAATGCATCCTGGTACATGTAGGCACAGCTGGCACGGCTCCGCAACAGAGATCAGCTATCTGCGCTCACAGGGGAATTTATTTCTTCAGTGGATTACATTTACCCTCAGCACTAATAGGACATCCACATAAAAGGTGGTTATTTTTCCTTTACGGTTTTACTAATGTAATGACGTAATGAATCAAGAATTCTTTTTTATTATCTTAAAGTTATAATGGAGGAACTTCACCTCTTATTTTATGGCAGCAGAGTCCAACAGGGTCCATCCTTTCCTCCAGCTGGCCCAGCAATACGGCCTGGGCCTCCAGCAGCTGGGTGACGGTGTTGGCTCCCAGCGGGCAAAGCTCTGCTCCTGGGCGGAGAAGGAGACACTGCTGCTGGGCACTGAGCTCCTCCCTCCAGAACTCTGAGTACAAAAATCAACTTACGACATAAATACAACTGTCTCCCTGCTCACCTTGGAACGCCGATTCCTTCAGACTTTGTGTTTTTCACCGAGTCGCTCCGATTACAACGAGAATGTGACGTCATATTTACACAAGACGATCCTCTCTAGCCATAAATAATATAGAGTGCTACCTTTCCTCAGGCTGTAACACTCCTTAAACCCACCATTTGTAGGGTTTTCTTGTGTAGCATCAAGTGACTACAACTGCACTTCATTATGCAACCCTGTGTTGTACATTTCAACTCAATTTCAAGTCAAATCCAGTTGACTACTGTCAGACTCTTGTTTCTGCATAAATATGTCAGTTTTCTGTCGATTGAAGTGGAAATGTATGCATCAGGCTCGATTGAAAGGTACCTGGCATCTTGATGGTGGTTCTTTGTGCCCATTTGGTCCCGACTGGGTTCTGGATCTTTTCTCTCATCAGAGTGGGTCCGGTAGGGGTCCACTGGACAGGCCCAGAGGAGCAGCAAGGCCATCACACAGGTTGTGGTCATCTACAATACACAAGAACAGTGTTCCTTCATACACACATACACACACACACACACACACACACACACACACACACACACACACACA
>NW_022280106.1:1253513-1259068 GCF_004355925.1 Anarrhichthys ocellatus | reverse complement strand
ACACACACACACACACACACACACACACACACACACACACACACACATACACATATCATAGACAGATACCTAACACTGTTCCGTTTAATCAGACATGCGAGTAAAGTTTAGATATTTTAGTTTCAACTTTTTTTTTTTTTTTTTTAATGCTGAAATGAATACAGAATTCCCATTCATTTATGGTTTGTGGGAAAAAGCATTGCTCAATGTAAAGTGGTGGTTTAGATTATCTTTATGCAACAACAAGCTGAAATGAGCATTACCATTTAAAACTATTCTAAAAACGCATATTTGAATTTTAACTCAAGAGACATATAACCAGAGCAATGCCATGAGACTCCCTGTCTGACTGCAGTAAACACACAGGACACAGCGTAAAAAGGACCATGCATCAGAGACACTGCACACACAAATGATCACAAGGGTTAAAGTGTGAGGACACACACCCAATCCCCGACTGCAATAACATGCCTGGTCAAAAGAAAGACAGATTTTACAAATACTTTGGGGGAGGGGGCGGGGGGGTATGCAAACAATTGGGGAGATATGTACTTTTGATACTTTAATACATTATATTGCAAATGGTGCTGTACTTTTTGGTCTGTAACAAGGAGCGTGTAAAATATTATTTCATGGTGGTACCGATGCTTTTACAGAAGTTAGAGAATAGAGAAGCTTTACCACTTCTCTCTTTGTTCTTGTAAAAATTAAATGACTTGAAAGTTCAAAGAGTTTTTCGTCATGTGGTCCACCCACACATGAATGTGGACAGTCAGTAGGTCTGTGTGTATAAAGCAGAGATTAGAAACCGAGGTCACTCGAGGGAAAACATGAGATTCATTGAGGATTAAAGTTTCCACCATGAAGCCACAAGTCTTTGAACTTTATCTCTTTGGACATTTTCGACACACACATACACCATCTGTAATGTGTGGGTAAGATAACAGAAGAATCCATGACAGGTCAAACATTGTGGACTTTTAAGACAGCATGCCTGCCCAATGTTCAACCAACCCTAACCCACAGCAGTCTACTTTTATTCCACTCATTGGATCAGCATGCTTCAGCCAGTAGGCCATCTTAGCCCTTGTGACCAACCTGTATGGAGTCTAGTGCAACAAACAAATGCAGAACAAGGCTGACAGAGCATTACAGAGAACATAACAACTGTCAGCTCAAGTCTCTGTGTCGTAACTTCAGGCAGTCAAGAACTGCAAATTATTTGCAACCAGATGTTAGAAATAAATACCACCAATCAATGTAGTTCTTTAGCAACACTTAGCATAGCAGTTGCAAAGCAACAAAGTGGAAAGCATGCAAAGATTGGGGTGATTATTATAAAATGGGATCTGAGTAATAAATCAGATATGAGCACTAACGCTTGCATTGTGAACGTAGCCATTGTTTCTCTCCCCAGCATCCTTCTGTTTTTTCGTGGATTCATTAAATGACAGCTTAGCATACTCCTGACCGTTCCCATCCAGGCGGATGATCAGATCTGAAAATAGCTGTAATGCAGTCACAGCTGTGTGTTTGTAGAGCATTTTACAACGGGTACAAACTTGGTTCAGCCAATCATAATCAAGGACTGGAACTTTTCCTTTTATAAGATAAAAAAAAACATATCTGTGTGTCTAGAAAATCAGTCTCCTATTCATTGTCTGTGGAACAGCACCAGACTTTATACTTGATGATACCACCAGTTACTTCTCTGGTCACAAATATTGATTGAACTTTCCTAAGCCATGGAAATAACATATTAGACTTTAATTTAGGCGGTGTTCCCTTTAAGAAGATACCCTAACCTTGATCTTGAACTAAATGCATGTCCTTGGGCTCTGCCGATCTCAAAAGTATCACTAAATGAATGGCCATCCCTAACTTAGTTGGAAAGGACACCTTAAATGGCTGTCTACACTGTTTGGTTCCAAACACTATTAGACCTAGGGAACTTGTGGCCATTACTTCCCTCCATATCTAAAAAATAATCTTTTTGGTACTTTATTCAAGTATGTTAGAAATTACCTGCTTTCCTTATAAAATCCAAACATTGTTGTGGATATCCCCTCAACTAGTAGATGTGTAACACTTCTCCAAATTGACGGTTTGGTTCAGATCCCCATTTTTGAGCCATGGTTCGGTTCATAGCTCGTAACGTAATGAGAACTCAACAGAACTCAACTCTCGGTGTTTCCGCTACCTCCTGATTTACCAAAAGCATTCTGTTACTCTTAAAGTGCTTCCTCCATTCTTTACTCACCTCCTTTTGGGAATCCATGTCTAAAAACAGAAATAAATTGTAAAGTCATGGCCATTAATTACCATAACACACAAAGCTTTTCTTGTTTTTGCACCTTAACTGTGTGCACAGTTAGGGTTGTGTTTGTATAAGATACGGTGGTGCCAGAGATAAGTCAGAAGATCATCAAAGTCATTAGTATACTCAATTGTCTGTCAACTGAGTAAATGTTAGGTAAAAACGTATGGCTCTGTTGGCACAAGATAAAATGTCAGGAGCATTGTGTCACTAGAGATTAAGTCAAAGAATCACCAAAGTCAGTGGGATTCATCCTTTGAGGACCATTAATGTCTCTACCAAATGTAGTGTCAATCCACCCAGCAGATGCTGACACATTTCATTGGATAGATTAGGAACAAATCTAAAAAAGGGAGGACATGAACAGCCCTTCCAGGAGATAGATATGCCCCAAAGCAGCCGGATCAGACTCCATCTCTCCTTTCAACCTGAGGCACTGTGCTGCTGACTAGCTGTCTCCTGTGTTCACAGACTTCTTCAGCACCTCACTGGAGATGATGTGCCAGCCTGTTTCAAGACCTCCACCATCATTCAATTCAATTCAATTTATTTTATGTAGCCCAAAATCACTAATTTGCCTCAGAGGGCTTTACCATCTGTACACATGCGACATCCTCTGACCCAGGACCCTCACATCAGAACAGGAAAAACTCCCCCAAAAAACCCTTTAACGGAGAGAAAAGAGGGAGAGACCTCAGGGAGAGCAACAGAGGAGGAATCCCTCTCCCAGGATGGACAGAAGTGCAATAGATGTCATGTGTGCAGAATGAACAAAATAACACAACACATTCAATGCATATGACAGAACCACGGCAGGAGGCAAGACCAGGGTCCAGGTATAAGATCCATGGAAACCTGCGAGGTGAGAAGGCACAGAGACTCCGGTGAAGAAGCAAAGTCAGTAATGTGCGTTAATGATATCGGTAATAAAAATAGTATTGTGAGTAATAATAAAAACTATATTAGATAGATTAGATATCATCCCATCCCTAAAGAATCCAGAACCACAGGTCGCCCCTGACCTCTGAGATAATGAAATGATTTGAGCACATTGTGCTGTCCTACCTCAAAACCATCATCGACCTCCTCTTGGACCCCCTGCAGTTCGCCTACAGAGCCAACATGGCCCTCCACTTCATCCTCCAGCACCTCTACTCTTCAGGAACCTACGCTAGGATACTGTTGGTAATTTAGCTCCACCTTTAACACCATCATCCCAGCTATACTGCAGGACAAGCTCTCCCTACTGCAGTGCCAGGTGTGAGTGTACCTGACTCAATGCAGGTGGATCACAGACTGTCAGATAGGAGGTAGCACATACAGCTGGGGAATCACATCTCAGACTCATTGACCATCAGCACCAGTCCCCCTCAAGGCTGCATCCTTTCCCCTCTAATCTTCTACCTGTACACAAAAAGCTGCACCTCCAATCATCAGTCTGTTAATCCCTCAGAGTTCGATGATGACACCACATGTCTACCAGATGATCAATCTCCCAAGCTTCTGAAGACAGTGGAGATCATTGGGAATTTCAGAAGGAACCCAGCTCTCCCCACTCTCAACACCCTATGTGACTCCTCTGTATACACTTCCTGAGCACCATCATCACCCAGGACCTCATGAGGGCACAGCAAAGGATGGTCTTCCTGCAATAGCTGCAACATCAACTTTCTTCATTCAGCTAAATGATCACATACAGACAAACCCAAGACATTTCTCTGTAAACCACTACATAAACTTTTGTTTCATTCAAATGTAGCTCAAATTACAAATGTGGGCCACATTTGGGCATGAGGGAATTTAATCTTTCCCTAAATGTCACTACAATCTACTGTTCACATAACTAGTTATTTGTTCTGTTAAATATAAATGTATTCCTTTGCTGTAAATAAGTTCAGTCAGGAACACTCTCGTCATAGATTTTAACCATTTATTGCAACAAATGGAAATACAGTTAAACTTGGCGATGATGGCTCCGCTCTTTGAATGCTCCTCGGATTAGCCAGCAGCTACCAAGCTAAGACGGGGAGCACCGAGCAACAACCCCCAAGGGTTTACAGAAATGAGCCAGAAGTACATTTTTAAAATACGTTTCAACCATTTGCCAGAAGATGAACTAAAAAGGGTGGAGGCTGTGGTGGAGGAGGCGAAGCCTCGCCAGCAGTGCGGTCTGTAACAGCGTAGATGTAGAATGAATCAGTGAGGAGGGAGTCATATTTAAATAAACCTCCTTGAAGTGAGAGTGGGCTGTGATTGGTGCGTGGCCGATTGGAAGCTATGATGCAATCGACTGGCTGTCAGCTGGTTACAGCTGGGGGCGTATGACTTCCGTGTCCTGCATGAACTAACGCAAAGCTTCATTTGTTTGTAGGGAACTTAGTGAACATGCTGGGTATTCAGAGCTTCAAATTGTTTTTTGTCACTTTTGTCCTGTAATGCCATCGGCCTTTGGGTGGGAGCTAGAGTAGGAGCATGTGGTTACACACAACCCACAAGCAGGAGCTAAAAGGAGAAGATAAGAGATGTAGTAAATCAAGATAACATGGGATCTATCGCCGTGTGCAGTGCTGTGTGTGTGTGTGTGTGTGTGTGTGTGTGTGTGTGTGAGTGTAGATGTTGTATGTTGATACATTTACAGGCACTAGATGGCAGTATAAGTATGTTGTACCATACAGATGTGACGTAATTAAGGAGCATCTTGAGAGTTAACACAGTCCTGTCTCATCACTACATTGTATCAGGAGTAAATCCATGAAAATAACTTACCTGGAATAGCTTTTACCCGCCAGATGAAGAGTTAAAGCTGGCGGTAAATGTCAACGAGCACAAGAAAGTTTTGAGTTGTACCTGCTCACAGAGGGAGATTGCCCTTTTCCTGATGTATACAACACAGAAGACAAAAAGATGTGTTTCCTGCAGTGCTGAATAACTTTGGGAGTTTGCACTCTACGAAAAAAAATGGAATATATGAGGTTTTAATGTGTGATGTTTTAAGAAACCAAAAAGGGCGCAAGTCAATAGAGCAATACAATGTTCCTGTTAAAAAAATACAGACTTGATCCTGGAAAAAGCATTACATCTCAGAGGTAAATATTGTATTATTTACTCCACTACATCTCAGAGGTAAGTATTGTACTATTTACTCCACTACATATCAGAGGTAAATATTGTATTATTTACTCCACTACATCTCAGAGGTAAATATTGTACTATTTACTCCACTACATATCAGAGGTAA
>NW_022280106.1:1225014-1253503 GCF_004355925.1 Anarrhichthys ocellatus | reverse complement strand
TCAGAGGTAAATATTGTATTATTTACTTCACTACCTCAGAGGTAAATATTGTACTTTGTACTCCACTACATCATCAAAGAACCACCATGTAAGTAACTTTTTTTTGTAGTAACGACAAGATCATCCACTTTTTAAACTAACCCAAGTAGCCTGGAAAGTCGATCTGATCATGGTGTAATATTTGTGTTAATTAAATGATATCGGGGTTAGCGTCTGAAAAAATAAAATTCTGAGTTTACAATTCAAACTGCCATTAATTAATTCCTGCCATTAATGTTCCAATGCTTTTGTTGTCTTTGGAGTGTTGAAAGTTTGAGTCTTGAATCTTTTCTTTGCCTAAACAAACCTAGAGCAGATTTATTTTTGCAGGTGGTCTTTAGCTGGTGGTAAAGGTAACAGGAATTCCCTGTGAGGGTGACAAAAATAAGATGTCCTGACGTGTTAATCAAAGTGTTATTTACCGCTTTTTTCGTGTTGGAATAAATGTTAAATACTTAACTGCAAAGTAGTAATGCGTGTTTGATACTTTATTTTTTTTTTGCATTAAATCATACTGGGATGTTTGCTGAAATTGATTGGATGGCCCTACCTAGAAAAATGTCCACCAGCCGCCACTGGTCGTAACATTAACGCTCATAATGTTATCTACTTCAAAAATGTAAAATTTGTTGAATACATTGCAATCTGGATGTATTTAGGTTGGAGGTAAACCCAATAGTTGAATCCCTAATGAATCACTGATGGTTTTATCAGTTGTTATGAATTCATTTAATTGTTCTTTAATTTTTTTTTTTACAAAGGATTCTTTCTGAAAATGTGTGGATTTGAAACGCCAACATGTCGTTTGGAGTAGATGAAATTCTATTTTACCCATTAGATTAGTTAAAATTATAGAACCCAACGTCAATTAAATCTGGTGAAAAGCTATTGTTGTGCCATTTACTATTGTTTTGTTAAAGCAATTCTCCTCTCAGTATCTCTCCCAGACCTGTGTCCTTTAATGTGTTTGAAAAAGATGCAATGACGTGGTAAAATATATCCTGTGTACTACATCCTTTTCCAATCGATACATTTCCAGGGGAGGCCACCGGGATATGAGGGATATTTAGGCCTCACAAATTCCAAGTTAATAATGGATTATCATTAAGGATTAATGATCCCTAAGGGATAACTAAATGTATGGCATATTAAAGCCTCATTCATTAACAATATTTAAAACTATTTATTTACTGCATTTAATGCATTGACCTAATGTATTAAATAACTATGAAATGTACCATGGAGCCCACACTGTCACTAACTGCCCTCCCTGAATAAATATGATCTAATCTACTTAAAAACAAAGAAAGAGAGAAGCAGATAGAAGGGTCTACAACAGGGGTCGCCAATTGGCGGACCGCGGTCCGGATCCGGACCCAGACGCCGTTGTATCCGGACCCAGGACCTAAAATCGATTTTATTTTGACAGGGCGCTTCTATTTTAACCGGCGCAGCTTTTTCAGCCTTTACGGCACTTGTTGAGCGGTGCAGGAAACGCACTGACCAATGCGTTGTAAATCACATCACGTAATGCGGCTCAGCCAATCAAATATGGGTATTCTGACAAGTTTCCTGACTGGAGTGATATGTACACACACCAGGGGAGAGACGAGGAAAGAGAAGGAAGAGCAGGAGAATAATATGTGAGTCAGAGAAGTTCACATGACGTTCTCCAAAAAGAAAAAAGAGACCAGAGTCTTTAACCAAGAATGGACAGACTCTTATAGGTTCATTCTTCACACGGACAGTTTAAAACCAGTGTGTCTCACATGTTCAGGGTCCGTGACGATTATTAAAAGCGGTAAATGAAGCAACACTACCAGACAAAGCACAACTCTTTTGAGCAAACGTACCCATTCATATCTGAATGAAGTCACAGAAAATAAACCTAAGAGTCCAAAATGATCAGAATCCTAACACATGAATTCACTGACCAACAATGATGTTGACAGAGAGAATAGAGCTGAAACAAGTGGTTTATTAACCACAGATAAAGTCCATGCACAAACATTTCTCTTGTTAGAAGATGAGAAAAATATAATATTGTGGCTTTTTTGATTGACATCACTTCACGCCTGAATGAACTGAATTTAAAGCTGCAGGACAATTCAGTGAAATTAATTTTTCTAAAATGAATTACTTTATTTTAAGATGCACATTTTTATTTTTGAAAAGCTTTCTGTTATGTCAGTTATGCTTTAATCCAGCTGTTATTTTACTTAAAAGTAGAGAACATGTATTTATGTATTTCTATGTATTATATATAATCCATCCAGTTAAATTTGAAAACAGAATAATATTTGTTAAAATATAATTGATGTGCACGTTCTTTATTTGATTTGACAGTTGTTGACTACACAGAGACGTAACTACTACTAGACTTCTTGAATACATATATATATATATATATATATATATATATATATATGGCACTAAATAGCGCAAGTTAGATATTATTGTAATGTTCCGGACCTTTGCCCGAGGAGAGTTTCTCAATCTGGACCTTTTGGAATTTTAATTGAATACCCCTGCTCTACAATATGTGTTTGAAGGATCTATCCAGGATGAAAACAGGTTAAAAAGATTAACTAGCACGCTAAAGCGTAAAAAGTGAACGACCACATCACCTGGCCATTGAGACAGAAGACAATGAAATCAATGGAACATCAGTGTTCCTGTAGAGCCGGGTAGGTCGTTATTCACTGTTACAATCATTAGAAGAACTAAAGCAGCATGTGTATGAATTCCCTGATGATGAAAAACATCAGAGTAATGTGTTGAGGCATTGCTGGATTACCAAACATATTGGAGCAGTAGACTGCACCCATGTGTGCATCAAAGTTCCATCTACAAATTCCATCAAATTTATGAACCGAAATAATTACCAATCCATCAACGTGCAGGTAATCTGTGATGCTGACTGCCACATACTCAACGGTGTGGCCCACTGGCCAGGAGGTAGCCACAACTTCTTCATTTTACACAACGGCACAGTGGAGTTTGGAGGCAGGAGCTGTGAGAAGTGGATGTCTTCCGTTTATGCTAAAGTATTTTATATGGCCTAAAACATGGCTGATGACGATTTGGCAATTGTAACTCCTAACACAATTTGGGTTGAACAGTCTGGCATGCTGTGTCCATTGCAGTGGCTCATGGCATTTCTTTACCACCTGGAACAGAGCAGCAACTACACTACAGGTCACATGATGTACGAGGGTTCTGTAATTTATTTGTGAACCATATTTAAAAGTTTTCTGAATCTGCTCTTTTGATTTACAGAATATGATTTTACAAGGCAAACATTACCTGAAGAATACATTTTTTTCCACTTCAAGCATGCATAGAAAGACTGTCCAGCCTGTCGCAGTGGTCAAGCAATACACACAATCACACAAGGCCCGTCAGCAGGCCAGGAATTTCACCCATCACTCAAACTGCTGTAACACTAAATGTCATCATTCACCCATTCACACCCATTCATACATGCAAAACCACCTGCCCATCAGGACTCTAACGAGCATTCATACAACATTCACACACCGTAAGCACAGCTACGGGAGCAATTAAGTGTCTTGTTCAAGGACACATGGACATGGACTCGTGGAGCTGGGGATCAAACCGCCGACCTTCTGATCCTCCGATCCACATTTCACCAGCATTTTTTGCTGAGATTCTGAATTCTTATTGGGCAAAATGAAGTGAAACTGATGTACTGTATGTAAAATATACATATGAAACTCTGGGACCAGATGTTGCACCCTACTGGCAGGTAGGTAGAATGGAGCTGTATCTTGCTGGAGACCTTCTCATGAAAAGGAAGAGAATCGTATCTCAGGTACTCGGTTGGGAGATAATGTATAAACTCCATGAAGGTCATCAAGGGATCTCCAAATGCCGTGTCAGAGCCAACGAATCACTATGGTGTCCAGGTATACCTGCCCAGATTCCAGACACAGTAGAAGAATGTGAAATATGCCAGAAACACAACACAGAGCCACTGATCCAGACCACAGTCCCAAATTGGCCCAAGCAAAAGGTGAGGATTTGTTTGGTCAAAAAAGACACCAGTTTATTGTGGACTATATTCCGAGGTACATCAAGCAGAGGTCAGGGTCACATCAGCTGAGGGTATAATTCCAGAAGTGAAAGAATAGTTTTATCAGAGACATTCAAAGTATTGGCAAACAAGAGCAGCACCACACACACACACACACCTCTTTCATCACCATCACTGAGGTGGGCTTAAGTAAGACTCCAGTAGAGTTGCTCAGTGGGCAGCAGGTCACACTGTTGTATGGTGCGAATGTGAATATGTGTGAATGTGTGCAACTATGATCAGGATGTTCCTGAAAAGAGAAGCTTCCTCTCACTGGAACTTCACTGAATAAAAGAAAAGTTTATAATGCTGCACACTACAACTCCCCCCACTGTTCCAGGAACACTACCAGAGCTCACCTTAGGACTGGACCTGCTATAGATGACCTGTATTAGGACTAGGACACAGGGAATCATCATGAGCAGCCACCAGTCACTAGATCAGGCAGAGTTTCAAGGGCTCCTGAGAGACTCGATCTATCTCAGTAAAAAGTGATTGTCAGCTATAAGCATAACAACTTGTCAAAGAGATATACAATGTGTGTGTTGAAAGAGTACCTATGCAATGTAGGGGACTTCCAGATATGGCATTAAATGGTTGTCGCTCACCTAAATCCATGGTGTCCCGCCTCCTTCATTATACACGAGCCAAGAGTGGTTCAAAGCAAATGCAGGCATTACACCTCATCACAGCTTGTCGATGCATAGCTTGTTACACCCCATGTCTGCTATTTTGTCCTTTTTATTCATAAACATTGAGGTCATTGTTCAAATTTAGAAAGTGAAAATGTAATGATGTCAAAATCATCAACTCCTCGATGGATTGATCTGGGGTTTGTGTGTGAGAACCCTCTGGCACAGTGAGGTTGTTGCTGAGCCAAAACTGTGCTGTAAACCCCACAACGCAAAAACATTATTAGTCAATATTATTAACAGCCTTTGCTTAACACTTGCTTTTAAATCAATTTGAATGAATTAATCTATGAATGTGATCTATGAATGTGAGAAAATGTTAACGTGTAAGGAACAGTTGAGAGCTGATGTTCAGAATTCAGTTCTACTAATTCCTCTTTAAAAACTGCTCAGTGCCTCAACAAAAGCAGATTGTGAAGAACAGAGACAGGTTGCTGTTTATTTTGGTCCTGTTGTCTCCCAAAGCTGTCAGTGGAAGAAGAGGGCATTCAGGGTCTGACATCTGGGAATGATTTGCCATTTGTTTGGATGTGGACATTTATGATAGTGAAAGTGGAATGTGTTTTCTTTGTGTGTGTGTGCGTGTGTGTGTGTGTGTGTGTGTGTGTGTGTGTGTGTGTGTGTGTGTGTGTGTCGGCCAGCTGTATGTCAGAGCACAATAACCTGATGCCAGCCTGGATCTTGTTTGATTAGATATATTTAACGTAATCACACTACAAACCACTAGTGTTTCAATTTAATAGAAAGTTATTTGCAAAGTAGAGGAATCTTACTTTTGTTGTTATAGTCTCCAGTAGTTCTCCTCTGAAAAGTGTCTGTCTTCCCCCTTAGTTTGTGTCTTTGTTAGGTTGTTGTCCCGTCTGTCCCGTCCTCAGGTCATTCTTTATCTCCTCCCACACAGAACAATGTCAGCCATAAAGTCTTGCTCCTCCAAACAAGTGGAGGAGTATAATAGAGGGAGAGGAAAAAGGGAGAAAAAGTGGCAAAATGAGGGAGAGAAAGAGATTTAAGCAAAGCGTAATGCTGAGGAGGAGGAGCTCTAAGCACAACTCTAACCCAAAGGGGAAAAAATAAAAACACAGAAGAGAAGAAACATGAGTCCTGTGTGTGGGAAAACTGAATAGAACCAAAAGAAAGAAGCATAGCGTGACACATCCTGTGTCCCTTTCTCTATTAACAGTAAGCAGCTGCTTTGAAACTAATAACAACGGTTGTCCTCAATTTTTCTGGTCAACAAGTTAAAATGTCTCTCCCACCGATGCCCTTGGCTTGCCAAAGCATTTCACAGAGTACCTATAATGGGGCCTCTTTTTTAGAGCAGAGTGACATTTTAATGTTCAGGTGTGGATATGAGCCAATGACTCAGGATACTGACAAAACTAAATCTGCCAATCCATTGACCATAGCATGTCAATGTTGCATGTTGCCACAGCACAGGGAGTACTGGCTAAATGTTTTGTTGTTTTGGCTGCACCCGGCTCCACTTGTCCCCCACAGTCAGATATATACTGACGACAGATGATTTGAGAGAGCACAAAACAAATGAGCGCGCTACTAAGTCTGCAAGTGAGCCGCACACAGGCAAGCGTTTGTAAGAATAGAATTAGATCGAGCATTTGAACATTTTGGACAAGAGGAAATTACCCTTGGCTAAGCCCCACCCCCTGCTGCTACTCACAATATGTGTTTGAAGGATCTATTCAGGATGAAAACAGGTTAAAAAGATAAAGATAGAAGATAAAGTGTAAAAGTGAACCACCACATCACCTGGAGATGGAGACAGAAGAACTGTTGTATTTTAACCATATCAATCAGGTCCCTCCTCACATGTTCACTTGGTTCAGTCACTTACTACTCCACACCACTTCATCTTTAACATCACTCTGAGAGTGTGTGAACCGTAAAAGGTCAAATTAATATTGCATCAGTATGATAAATAAATATTGCATCAGTATGATGCAATATTTATTGAGCCCTATTTAGTTATATTGCATATAATATTTTTCTATACATCTCTTGCTATGGCAGCACTGTTTCCCTGATTCTTTTTTATGTGAAGATACTGGACATATTGCCCCAAAACATGTTTTTTTTTGATTTGTCGTATACATGTCGTCCTGATGCAAATTAAAAAAATGCACATGTACTGTTTTTGTTTTCTTTGTCATGTTTTACTTCTGTGGGGAATGGGCTACAACTTCATTTAGTTGTGCAAACCTGTGTTGCATAATACCAAAAAAATCCTTTGATTATATCCTAAACCTATACATACCAGTGGATTTTGTTATTGTTGCCAAAATCTTATTGGACAATGTTTCACTCATACACATCTATATTTATATATTGCGTAAATATTGTAAATTAATAGCGATTTAGTATATTAGATTTGTAGGTAAGCTTAGTCCTAAGCATCCCCAAGAACTGAAGAGTAGTATCTTATTTGAATACATTCTGTATACTGTATGTTCATACATTTACTACCATATTCACTACGATGTCATGAGTTATCTGTAGTTCTCGGTGATACTGAGGCCATGTCCACACTACTACATTTCCATTTGAAAACAAATATCTTTTGCTACGTTTATACTGAGCGTCCACACTACGCCGGAGTTTTCGAGCAGTGTATCTTGAAAAGCTCTTCAGCCGATTTCCAACAGGACCATCACTAATTCACTGCACTATTTCCAAACATCCACTAGATGTCACCCTTACTTTGAACTCAAACAGCTAAAGACATCATTGAGGTGTAATGTTTTTCTGGTCCTCATCAGAATCAGAATCATAAATATAGCATCAGCTATTTCTCATCAGTGGATATTAGTTTTAGATTTTAAATTCTTGAATGATAAGCTTCAGCTGTTAAATCTTTTCCTGTTGTCTTCATCTATAATTCAGTGTGGCTTTGTAGCACAAAGGCCTGTGTAAAAACGGACTAATCCTAATTCTTCGTATTCTCCATCTTCTGTACAAAAGTTTGGCGTGCTTTTCCTCACACAGCGTTGCAAACACCTGCACAAAAAATACATCAAAACGTGTGGCCTGATCAGAATCAAAATTTCTCCAATCACTTGAATGGGGTTTCGACGTGAAGAGAGCTAAAAAAAACACTTACCTTTGGGCCCATATTGACTAGCCATACTTTAATATAGAAAAATGATTTTAATTAAGTTAAGTTTAAAACGTAGACAAAAAGCTGGACTTTGTCAAATGGGCATTTTGATAGCTAAAAAACATTTTCATGAAGTCACTGATTAAGTTTCAGGAAAATTTTGGGTCTGTTTCAGATTTTATAATGGGTGTGTATTGCATGGAATGTTCAGCGTTAGAGTGATGACATCACGGTCTGAGTGGAGCAGAGCATGAAAAGTATTCTGTGATTTTTCCAAACAAATTGCTCCGAGTCCCACAATTTTTACTCTTTATACACCATTTGTGGTCAAAAAGATTGGAAATGTTGTCCTCCTTTTTGCTCTGCAGTTCACATTTTTAACACCACAAACACAAAAACCACATCAGCGCGTCGGCAGAGGCTTATCTCTCTCATGGTGCCCATGTGTTGTTGATTGGACTCATGGTTTTGGTATAGGGGGCAGAGGTTAGTAGTTTTTGTTGAAAATCCCTGTATACTCTGACCCCTCTTAATTAGCCTCTAACACATAGGTGCTCCAATCACGGTGGCAACAAGTGACACACGCACCCAAGCACACAGGTGTTTGACACACGTGCACGCGCGACTTGGCGGTATTCAATCAAGTCATTCACATTATGATTCTGTCTCCTTTCCCTCTCTCACCCACCCAGTCCCACCCAATTTCAAAATAAAAGCCCCACAGAGTGAATTCTAACTGGAATGCTTTTGATGAAGCCTGTCATTTAATAACCTATGTGTATGTGTGTCAAACATTATGATTCTGTCTCCTTTCCCCCTCTCATCCACCCAGTCCCACCCTTTCAAAAATAAAAGCTCCATGGAGTAACTGTATCTTAACATGAAGCTCAGAATGAGGTTCAAGTTAAGAAATGTTTAGTTCAAGTCTTTCCATCACAAATACAGAAATGTATTTTCCAAAGGTATATATCTCAAATACAGATGTATATTTTATTTCAAAAGCTATGTCATTTGCCCCAATCACCGTGGTAAACAGTGACACACACGCATGCGTTTTCAACTATGTGTTTCTATGAAGCAATAGCTGCTCTCAAGTTCAAGGCTGTCCATCAGAAATTCAAGATTCAATCCAAGAGTATGAATCTAAAATGCAGAAATAAGAGAAGCGATATCTCAATTGAACTTCAATGATACTACTTGAGGTTCAAATACAGAAATGATGGGAGCGTTAGCTCCTTCTCTTTGCATTGCCAACACCTGCAAAAAATATATCAAAAGGTGCGGCTTGATCGGGAATGGTGTGCTTTCAATTTTTTGGAGAGATTTGCCCAGCCGTTTTGCCAAAAATCGCGAACAACTGAGCATAATTTTTCCATTCACTTGAATGGGGTTTTGGTATCAAGAGAGCAAAAAAGCCCACTTAACTTTGGGCCCATATTGACTAGCCAAACATTAATGTAGAAAAATGATTTGAAGTTTAAAACGTAGACAAAATGCTGCACTTTATCGAGCCAAATGGGCATTTTGATAGCTGGCACAGTTTTCATGAAGTCACAGATTAAATTTCAGAAAGATTTTGGGTCCGTTTCAGATTTTATAATGGGTGTGTATTGCACGGAATGTTCAGCGCTAGAGTGAGGACATAACTGTCAGTGGAGCAGAGCATGAAAAGTATTCTGTGATTTTTCGAGTCCCACAATTTTTACTCTTTATACACCATTTTTGGCCAAAATTATTTTGTGCTGGTCGCAAGCAGATGTCTATGGAATCCAACGGACTTACACATTTGGCTCAAAGAGACGCAGAGTGACATGAACTCCAACCAACTGCTCTATCAGACTCCATGTTAAATCTGACCACTAATTTCTCGAAGAAAGCAGAGGGTACCATTTCAGTTTTGCATTTTATTAGTTGCTTTGTTACTTACCATACTCACCATGCATTCCAGAGGCTAAAGAAGGAGGCACCCAAAGATTCCATGTATGGGGGGTAGTAGAGTATGTTTGTAGGTTAGTTATTATCTGTTTTACATTGTTGAGAGTGTATAGCAAATTGTAAACTATATAAAATTGTTGGCTACTACCACTGTCTGAGTAGTTCGCTCCTCCCCTACACACATACACCCCCCATACACATACATGTACATACACATATATATATAAATCCTCACACCACGTTTGTTCACTTGACTTTAGGTATTAGACATATAATTGTATGATAGTGTTTGTTGGCTTTTGATATTATTTGATTTGATCATTTATTATTTGGATTTAATAAACTCTGTTATATTTTAAAGAGCAGTCTTCTGTGATTACTTGTGCATATGTGTGTGATAACAGCTGGATGTTGTGGCCTGTGCTCGAATTCAACCTTCACTGTTCACTCTGAGTGTAGAACAGTACTTTGACTGTGGACATTCTGAGTGAACACTCATTTTGAGACTCAATTTATAGTTTGGTTATCGGTCCCTGTTAGCAGGGTGGTGCCCCGTTATTATTAGTAATTGCTAATGAACCTATTGATGTTAATAACTCCAATGATGTTGATAGTTTAGTTTCATGTTTTCAATTTCAATTTGCTGATAACCAAACCCGCTCCTTTTCATTCCCAACAATATCATGTTAAACAATCTAAGTGAATCTTCTAAGGATATATTACTCAAATGATATAATAAAGTATAATAAAGTATATCCAAATACCAGAGTGGTTTCAGGAAAGGGAGACGTACATTAGATCCAGCTTTAAATTTAGAATATGAAATTAGGAAAGCACAGATAAACAAGGAAAGTGTTGTGGCTGTCTTCTTTGACATAGAGAAAGCATATGATATGATGTAGAGAGGTTTACTAATTAGACTTTGCAAGTTGGGTATTAAGGACCGAATATATAGATGGATAAAGGATTTTTTATTAAAAAGATGTATAGAAGTCAGAGTAGGAAAGAGCTATTCTGGAAATGTTGGTGTTGAAAATGGAACACCTCAAGGTAGTCAGTCCATTACTATTCTCCATAATGATAAATGATGTGTTCAGTGAAATAGAAAATGGGATGGGATTGTCACTATTTGCAGATGATGGGTCAATTTGGAAGAGGGGAAGAAATGTGGAATTCATAGTAAACAAACTGCAGAGAGCCATTTTGAAGGTAGAAGAGTGGTCATATAAATGGGGTTTTAAATTCTCAGTAGATAAGACAAAGACAATGTTCTTTACAATGAAACAAATTGGTAGTGAAGTAAAACTAGAACTATATAATCATGAACTGGAGAGAGTAAAACACTTTAAATATTTAGGTTTGTGGTTTGACGAAAGGATCACATGGGCTGTACATATTAATAAAGTAGAGAATAAATGTAAAAAAGTATTAAATATAATGAGGTGTTTGGTAGGAAGTGAATGGGGGGCAGATAGAACTGCTTTGAAAGCCATATACAGTGGATTCATTAGATCTATATTAGATTATGGCTGTGTGTTGTATGGATCAGCAGTAAGCACATCTCTCAAAAAAATGGATACTATTCAATATCTGGCAAAGAGAATATGCACCGGTGCCTTTAAAACAATGCCAGCGGCTGCATTACAGGTGGAAATGGGTGAAATGCCGCTAGAACTAAGAAGAACACAGTTAGCATTGAGTTATTCTGCAAATCTACAGGGACACAGTGAAGAACATCCAACACAGGAAACGTTAAAACCATGCTGGGAAAAGGAGAAGAGGAAGACAAGAAGCTTTGTTTGGACAGTAGCACAGAAAGCAACAGAACTTAACATATAGCTAAATTAAACTTCAGTCCAACAGTCCCATTACAAACAACAGCACCGTGGATACTTCCTGATGCCACAGTAGACTTTACATTATTAAAAATGAAGAACAAGGGTAGAGCGGATCAGTTCAATTGGCATACAATACAGGCACATATCGACAGTTACCACAGTTATATCCAGGTGTTCACAGATGCATCAAAGAATTTAGGAAACAAGGTAGTGGCATTTATTGTTCCAGAATTTAAATTTAAAATAGGTGAAATGATCAGTGAAGGACTATCAGTGTACACGGGGGAAATGCTGCAATAATGTTAGCACTACAGTGAATAGAGGTCACAAGACCATTGAGGGCAATCATTTGCCCTCAAGATTCAAGTTCAGATTTAAGTTCATTATTAGCCAACTTACAGAACAGCCATTCAGACAGTAGACCAGACATCCTTATAGAAATACAACAAACATTATACAGAATTCAAATGATGGGTCTGACAGTCATATTCCTATGGGTACCAGCACATATCGGGGTCAAAGGAAATGAAATGGCAGATAAAGCTGCAAAAGAGGCTGCAAAAAATAGCTGCACTAATGTTGCAGTCAGCTTCAATAAATCAGAAACAAAAAGTATCATTAAACAGAGGTTGAAGGAAAGGTAGCAGAAGCAATGGGAAGAAACAGGAAAGGACGATGGTGTTACTGAGTTCAGAGGAAAGTGGGAGCAATGAGATGTGCAGGGAGGAACAGGAGAGCGGAAACGGTGATATCAAGGCTTAGATTTGGACACACTGGCCTAAACGGTATGCTTAAAAAAATAGGTAAACACGAAACAGGAAAATGCGACTATTGTGGGCAAGAGGAAACAATAGAACATGTTATTGTGCAATGTCAGAAACATGAGCAGGAAAGAGGGCCGTTGATTGGAGACCTTGGCAAGATGAAGGTACAGTTGGATATAATGGATATTCTGCAAAGAACTCAAAAAGTGAGTGTTATCAAGTATTATTTCAACATCTTTAGATTAATTCATATTATTAAGAAAATATGAGCCTGTTGTTTTGTTTTGTTTTGAATTTTGTTTCTTTTTTTCGTTGCTCTCCACGTACAAGGACAACAACAACAAAGTAGAACAGATGTAAGCATAAACATTTCACGACTATGTACAATATAAATATAAATCTAAAAGTATATATATGTGAACATAAACCTATACAACAGTTAGTTATCATAAATGGTTATTTTCTTTATGTAATAAGGATTTTATTGGCTGGATGAAGCTCAAATGGAAGAACTTAAGACATGTCAGCAAAATGTAAAGTCTGAATGGCAAAGAATGATTAATATAAAACATAAATGACAGATTTTTTTGTCATTCGTGCTCTTGGTATTTATGATTTTAGGATGTCACCAGGTATAGACATGGCCCTATAAGCTACTGCGTTTCAAAGGTTACAGCAGCACGGTTAGGCAGTGAGGACACTGCGCCTCTAGTGACTAAAACTGTACACCTATGTCTCCCAAACTGATGCTTGAGTCAACATGTATACCTGTTGATCGGTTATAATCTGTGAAAGACGCACAATGCTCACCGTCTGCTAAACCATGTTTTGAACCATTAAGATGAGTTTGCTTCTCTCTTCCTTCTGTCTTGATCTAAGGTGGCCCCTCCAAGAATCACCACCTTATCGTGGTGGAGGGGTTTGTGTGGCCCCTCCATCCTAGGAGTTCTGTTGTCTTGAGTAATAGCTCCTGCAAGTCTCACCGAGGAAAATTAATCCCAGGAGAGAGGCCGGATTTAGAACGATTCACAGACTTAATGAATCGGCCAGAAAGGAGCTGCAGCACCTTGCACAGACTGGAAACCCCCTCATGGAGCCAGACCTGGGAGGGAGGCTTGCCCACGAGCCCCTGGTGGCCAGGATTTACCCATGGAGCCCGGTCGGGCACAGCCCAAAAGAACTACCCATTCACTATATCATTTGGTGTGATAATAAAAAAAGCTTTGTTAGTGATGAATCATAAAAATCTCAATGGAACAGATTTGTCAGAATTAGTCTAAACTATATTAGAAGATGGACAGATTTACTGTGTTTATGAATTTGCAAGAAATGCGATTCTAAAATACTAATGATAAAAGGTTGAGATAATGTGAGTTACTGAAGAAAAGTTTACCCCATTTTCATTGTATAATAACAATAACTTTCATGTCACATCTATGGCAATTTTAGGCCCTAATACAACAAGTATTAGTCTACAATTGGTGAATACATTCAAAATCCAATGAATAATCTAAAAGGCCATCTATATTTTTGGAAATCTAAAAGTCCATACAACAGAACCTAATAATTTCCATGCCTAATATTTGAAGTTTAAAATAAAAAAATGTCAGGCTTATACTGTATGCCAACCACCCACATGTGATGGAGCAGACTACAGTGTGTTCTGAAGGCACGTGACTGGATATTGTTTTGATGCAGGGATAGAGAACAGTAACCCTCTAATGATTGGATTAAACCTCCTCAACTCTGGCAGCTCCCCAACCAGCTGAGAGCACGCTCTGCCCTGAAGTGTGAAGTGCTTTACACTAACTGTTTCAATTAAAAGTTACTGAAAGTCAGCACATATTGTCTTCCTGGATCAGTCTTTACTTAAAGTCTCCACGTTTAGCCAAAACAACTCACCAAGAGCCTGATTCTGTTCAGGAATGAATGGTAATAGTAAGTAATATAATCTCCATTACTGAAAACACGTCACTGCAGTTTACACAAGGTAAACACTGTAACTGTAACCTATGACAGGAAGCAGGATTCACCATGAACATGTCACTATTCTAGTCTATGATAGGGACACAAACACATTCACACTCACATCCACGCCTAATGTTTGATGTGTATGTTTTGGACTGTGGGAGGAAACTGGAGCACATCTGCTGTCAGTTGTAGGATGGAACAAGCTGTACATTTTAAATGATAATATAGGCAAGCTTCCTTCTTCTTCACTACACTCATGTTGGCAGTGTGTCATAATAACTCATTCATTTAATTTCATTACATTGCTAATCTTGTTATTTTTTATTGTAGTGGACACTTCAACATTTGATTTGGTGTTTATTCAAAATGATATTTCTCAAACTGACAAGTACAAAGGAAATTTCAACCAGGAGGCCTCACTCTACACTGTGAAGCTTGTCTTAAACTGTGAACTCACTTTTCCTACAGGATGTGACTTCATGCAGAGCATTGGTCGACACGTGCAAGCTGGTTACTCAATCCGTGGAACAACAGGTCTGCCATATGAGCTGCCTCCATGCTGTGTTGACTGGCACACAGGCAACCAATGAGAAAAATCCTGTGTTGCCGGCTCCATATGCAGCCAATGAGTAAAATCTCAACTCAAATCAGTGGGCGTGGCTAGTGAGCTTGCGTTGACCTAACATGGATGAGTACGACCTCCTCTGATCTATCTCTTTCTCTCTTTTTTTCTCTCTCTGTGTGTGTGTGTGTGTGTTCCCTCTATAGATCAGCCTGAGCTAAACATCTTGTAAACAAGCTTAGTTTGATGTCAATTCAAACCAGATTTCCTTTTTGTTTCGAGGGTAGGATTTCAATTTTGTTTCAAATTGATTATCATTATTATTTATCAAAGATCTTCCTCGTTGCCAGTTTTTTGGTACATTTTGTAAAAAAAAAAAAAGTAATAAAATGTTTAGTGACATCTTAAGAAAAGAGGTAAAAATTAAACACCAAAATATGTTTGTTTTTTTGTGCTATGTTGTCATTTGCAAGTGCCTTAATCATTTCATGTGTTGATTGTAAAACACATATATATATATACACGTGTATATATATATTTTTAATATAATATAATGTATAATAATTTATATATTATATATTTTTTTATTTATTACATATACTGTATATATATAAAAGTACTTTTATTTTCTGAAAATAGAAAATATGTATCAATATGTATTAGATGTAAAAATTGTGTCTGACAATGAGGGCACGACTCAGACTGTTTGAATATACGTATTTCCATGAGATGTTTCCACCTAAGATGTGTCCTGTCATGTGATGTGTGCAAAGGGGAAAGTTACAGAGGAGCATGGTCGACTTCTCAACAGAGTGATGGACAGATTTGTGATGAACGCAACAACCAATACAGAATTTTACCTCAGTTTTTCACCTTGTTTATTAATACAGACTCATTTTTGTGTGAATGCTGTAACAACACACAAGATGTACATTTCTCTACTCAATCAAAACTCTGTTTGACAATTGAAAGATGTCTGGCCAACAGCAGATCAAATTACGTTCATAGGAAGAAGTCAGATGTTTTTGGTAACCACATCCTAATATGCAAATCACAGAACAGTGTGTCACTTTACAATACAAAATGAATTTGTGGCACAGTTGAGGATGTGGATGTTGAGTTTTACTGTGTTTTTAATATGGTTTACAGTGATCCAACAGCTACTCAAACTGCTCCATTACTTCTGTTTTCATTACAATATGATAATATGTGCAAAACACACACACACACACACACACACACACACACTTGTTGTATTAGCAGCAACATGTTCCGTTTGTGTTGCTTCATTTTGGCTTGTTTTATTCTTTTATTCATTTGTATTTTATTAAGCCTGGGGACTTAAAGAATCAGTCACAAATACAATTTGCTTGTATTTCCCCTGAGTAAGCGTGACTTGGTAGCCTGATAATGTTTTACACTAATTAATTGGCATTCTACTGCAAAAGCCAATGTGTAAAACACAACATATAGCTCACCAAGCAGTACAATATTTTTGTATTATGTCAGGATAACGCAGCCACGATGCTATGTAGTAGCCTAATGCACAGTTGCCCAAATATTCTTGAATAACAGTGAATACCTGTTATACCTGGAGATTTAAGCCATGCTTTCTAAATATGAACCAAACGCAAGGATGCTATCTGGATTTTCCCATATGCATCATCATGAAATTGTATGTTAAAAGCATTGCCATGTTTTCAAAAGGCCAATTTTTTGGCTTGCAATACCGCCATGTAGCTACTGTACCTGAGTTTTTCTGCCTGTAGTTGCTAGGGGAAGTGACGCCAGCAGCTTTCACGGTGGAGGAAACAAATCGGACAGTGGAGCGACGCTACGAAAGATTAGGTGTAGTCTATCCGCAAAATCCGCCTCCATCCTTTAAATTTGGGGCAATAATGACCCCCCAAAATACGGATAACATAAACTACGCGTTTCGCACTATCGAATGATATCGATATTTTAAGTCTTCGTTTCCCAGAAAGATAAAAAAGGGATGGTGACATTTTGCATTGTTACAATAGGAGCTGGGATGATTGTGGGGGGCGGGGGAATGTGAATTAAGGGTTAGGGTTGTAAAGCAGTCAAGGAAGGAGGACTAACCGAGGCAACGTAAACAAAAGATTCAAAGCTTAACATTACCGATACGCAACGTTTAACTACCGAGATACACACACGAAGCAACAGACGTAGTTAACGTTTGCTATTAACGAAATGGAGCTGAGAGTGGGGAACCGATACAGACTGGGCAGAAAAATCGGAAGTGGTTCTTTCGGGGACATCTATTTAGGTAAGGAGTGGAATGTGTTCTCTTCAACTTCACAAACCAAATGTTACCCGTGTATTACCTGTGCTTTATGAGCAAGCTGTTAAAACATGTCACAGTCCGAATTTCATTAACGTTCATATCCTGGTTTTATTAACCTATAGCTAACGTTAATTGTTACTTCTCCTTGAAGATACCTCTGTGTCGCCAAGTTAACGAACGTTACTGTAACGTAAGGATTTATCAATTCGATGTTAATTGAAGAACCATGACCGATTTGAGGCATTGCAGGCATGAAGAAACTGCAGGTGAAGACAGCTAACGTTAGCTTGTTTAACTGGCATTATGCTGGATACGAGCAGTGAACACTTCAAACTACTGCTGGCTTTTTAGAAGCATCTTTCTAAACACACAGCGGCCAGGTTACGGTTTGTAACGTTACTGTAGAAGAACTGAGCTGAGTAGAAGCAGGTGTCTGCTTGTAACGTTAGCCTCACGGTTCTCATCGAGACAATCCCCACGGTCGTCCGCCGTGGCCTTATGTTATAACCGCTTAAGTGTCACAGGCGTTCACTTCCAGTTTAATGACAAACTACAGCTGGACAGTTGTGATAGCTGGCGGACAGCCGGTAGAGTACAGCTGTAACGTTACCGCAGAGGATATTTAGTGTAACGCAGCTCTGTTCGTCAACAAACCGATGATACAAGCTAGTTTAGTCCTGAATCCTCCACATACCAGTTCACAGCTCTACGGTCCGTAAGCACAGTATTTAAATGATATTCTTCAGAGTCAAACAGGGTTGTTGTGACTCCTTCTCTTAGTTCTGTTGTCATTGTGTTCATCTCTATATAGCTGCAACAAGCTGTGAGAAATCCTCTAGATCAGGGGTCTTCAACGTTTTTCAGGCCAAGGACCCCCAAACTGATAGAGAGATGGAGCAGAGACCCCCAACCATATATATTGTATGCAATTGTGTTTTATATTAAACTGGGCCTAGTGGCATGTATAAACATACATCTTTATTGTGCATTCAATACTAAGCTATTCAAATAGTACACAGGTTCATATATTCATGTTTTTATTTTAAACATGTGCAAGGTACAGTGAGTAGTGAATTGTCTGTCAATTGCATGATAATCATGCAAACAAGCTATTCAAATTGATGTTTTCATTTTAAACATAAATGTGGAAACGAAAATGAGTGATGGCCTATTAGTGCCACTGCTATGCATAAACATACCTGTTATCTTGCATACAATACTGAACTATTACAATAATGGACAGATTCATGTTTAGACAATTATTTTTATTTTTTTTGTAATCAACCAAAAATTTCGCGGACCCCCTGTTGAAGACCTCTGCTCTAGATGGTTTCCCTAGGCTCACCACTTGTGTACAGCTGTTTTTAGTATTATAGTATAATAAATAAATATATATTAATAATAATAATAATAATACTTAGTATTACAGCACAACCCACCCTGACACTTCAAATTACTGCATCACACTGTCGCTTTTCTGCCTTTTTAAAATTGTCTCTGACAAAATGTAAACGGAGATGAACATACACAGTGGCTTGTCGAGCACATTTCACATACAACAGCCAAGAGTTTTATTTAGCTATTCACAGAATAAATTACATCTGATGGGTGTCACCGTAGCCATACAGTCAAATAAAGGAGTAGCCTGAGCTGGCTGGACCCGTGCCGTCTGGAGGAAGAGGCAGCTAGACTGCTAGCTTCACACCTGAGGTTAACCCGATTAACAGAAGCTAGTGAACCTACCACAACCAAACTACCAGCCTCTCTGTTTCCCAAGGTGGCTTCATTTAGTTTCTATCATCCATTCGATGTGTGACATGGATTTACTGTTGAGTAGTCATGTGAATGTGTTTGTGATCACACTGGGCAGACTGGTTTTTCCAGTCCAGTCAGTCCAGGCATCAGTTAGCTCTCAGGCAAAATAGCCTTTGATATGCAGGCATAGGAGACTTCTCAGGGTCAGTTTATATCTATATGTTGTTTTTTATATCATATTTACAGAACCTGTAATCTGATGTTGACATGTTTCTGTATTGGCACAGGATTAATTCAGCTGCCGTACTGTAACTGAACTAAGAACTTGGGCTCTGTCCCAAAAGCCCACAATTTGTGTCACAGCCTGTGCACCCAGCAGTTACCGAACACAAAAGCCACAACTCATAATTTAGTGTTTCTCTGCCAATATTCAAAGTAAGCCTATTGTTTAACCTGTTACATGTTAGACAATCTGGCATTTTAGCTTGATAAACAACTAAACTGATTTTCTGTCAGTGAATACACTAAAGAAACACTAAAACCCTTTTTCCCTCATGTGACAAATTCATAAAATGTTTTGTTTGTTTTTAAGTCCGTTTCATAATACTAGCAGAAGTACTAAATATAATACAGCATCAAATTTACAGAATCATAATGTAATGTTTTTCCGCTTTCTTCTCATCTCTGCTGAGTTGCACATGCTCAGTGCAGATCAGGTACCTTCAGTGATAACGTTACAGGACTAGATATATCAGAAAATACCGCACAAGCATAGACAATGTGATAAATACATCCTTACTCACAGCATTCAAATATACATTTGAAAAGAGGAAGCAGCAAGCTGTCAAACAACATGTCAGGTTATTCAAGGTAATCTCTTGGTAACAGTTTTCATTACAAACAATTCAAGTGTTAGCGGTGGATATTTCAGAAGTCTTGTCAGATAAAACTGAAGCTATCTATATAACCAGATGACTAGGTTTGTATGTGGTGTTTCTTCTTGTATCATGGGTGAACTGATGGATTAAAGTAACCATGTGTATTAACATTTGTCCTTTTCCAGGCACAGATATTTCAGTGGGTGAGGAGGTTGCGATTAAGTTGGAATGTGTGAAGACCAAACACCCCCAGCTCCACATCGAGAGCAAGATCTACAAGATGATGCAAGGAGGAGGTGATGTATCAGCTCACAATACTGCTACTCAATACTGGGTTCTTCATCTCTCATTGGACTTCTGTGCTGCATCTCAGTTTCCATCTCCTCATCATCCTCCTATGTGATTTCTCGACCCACCACGGTCTTCCTACTCCATGTAGATGTCATTGATCCATGAGTTCAATAGCTAGTGATCTACAAAGCTGAGGGAGAGAGACTGACTGCAACATTCAATCAGCTCACATCCTTATGTTGTGTTCACACCAAACGCCAAGCAAATCTTTTACTTTACATACCAAGTCAATGCAAAGACGCTAATGGACGCAAGGAGATGCAAAATCATGCCGGGTGGTTAGAATGATGCTCCACAAATAACGCAAATTCGCCTCATTCGCGTATTCACATGATCACGCTAGTAATGTGAATAAACACAAGTGATCACGCTAGTAATGTGAATAAACACAAGTGATCACGCTAGTAATGTGAATAAACACAAATGATGTGAACACAGCATTGGTTACTCTGATCCTGAAGCCACACTTATAGGTAAAGGGACACAACTGGAAGTGATTTAATCCTGAAAGTATGGCCTCAAAAAATGTACTGTGTGTGTGTGTGTGTGTGTGTATATACAGTTGTGTGAAAAAGTGTTTGCCCCCTTCCTGATTTCTTATGTTTTTGCATGTTTGTCACACTTAAATGTTTCAGATCATCAAACAAATTTAATTATTAGACAAAGATAACACAAGTAAACACAAAATGCAGTTTTTAAATTACGGTTTTTATTATTAAGGGGGAAAAAAAATCCAAACCTACATGGCCCTGTGTGAAAAAGTGATTGCCCCCTAAACCTAATAACTGGTTGGGCCACCCTTAGCAGCAACAACTGCAATCAAGCGTTTGCGATAACTGGCAATGAGTCTTTTACAGCGCTGTAGAGGAATTTTGGCCCACTCATCTTTGCAGAATTGTTGTAATTAAGCCACATTGGAGGGTTTTCGAGCATGAACCACCTTTTTAAGGTCATGCCACAGCATCTCAATCGGATTCAGGTCGGGACTTTGACTAGGCCACTCCAAAGTCTTCTTTTTGTTTTTCTTAAGCCATTCAGAGGTGGACTTGCTGGTGTGTTTTGGACCATTGTCCTGCTGCAGAACCCAAGTGTGCTTCAGCTTGAGGTCACGAACAGATGGCCGGACATTCTCCTTCAGGATTACAACAGCAAGTCTTCCAGGTCCTGAAGCAGCAAAACAGCCCCAGACCATCACACTACCACCACCATATTTTACTGTTGGTATGATGTTCCTTTTCTGAAATGCCGTGTTACTTTTACGCCAGATGCCAGATGTAATGGGACATACACCTTCCAAAAAGTTCAACTTTTGTCTCGTCAGTCCACAGAGTATTTTCCCAAAAGTCTTGGGGATCATCAAGATGTTTTCTGGCAAAACTGAGACGAGCCTTTATGTTCTTTTTGCTCAGCAGTGGTTTTCGTCTTGGAACTCTGCCATGCAGGCCATTTTTGCCCAGTCTCTTTCTTATGGCGGAGTCATGAACACTGACCTTAATTGAGGCAAGTGAGGCCTGCAGTTCTTTGGATGTTGTTCTGGGGTCTTTTGTGACCTCTTGGATGAGTCGTCGCTGTGCTCTTGGGGTAATTTTGGTAGGCCGGCCACTCCTGGGAAGGTTCACCACTGTTCCATGTTTTCGCCATTTGTGGATAATGGCTCTCACTGTGGTTCGCTGGAGTCCCAAAGCTTTAGAAATGGCTTTGTAACCTTTTCCAGACTGATAGATCTCAATTACTTTGTTTCTCATTTGTTCCTGAATTTCTTTGGATCGCAGCATGATGTCTAGCTTTTGAGGATCTTTTGGTCTACCTCACTTTGTCAGGCAGGTCCTATTTAAGTGATTTCTTGATTGAGAACAGGTGTGGCAGTAATCAGGCCTGGGTGTGGCTAGAGAAATTGAACTCGGCTTTCCAAAGATGTGATAAACCACAGTTAATTTATGTTTTAACAGGGGGGGCAATCACTTTTTCACACAGGGCCATGTAGGTTTGATTTTTTTTTTTTCCTTAATAATAAAAACCTTCATTTAAAAACTGCATTTTGTGTTTACTTGTGTTATCTTTGTCTAATATTTAAATTTGTTTGATGATCTGAAACATTTAAGTGTGACAAACATGCAAAAAAATAAGAAATCAGGAAGGGGGCAAACACTTTTTCACACAACTGTATGTATGTATGTGTAGGTATGTATATGTGTATATATGTGTATGTATGTATGTATGTGTATATGTATGTGTATGTATGTGTATATGTATGTATATGTATGTATATATGTATATGTATATATGTATATGTATGTATGTATATGTGTGTGTGTATGTATATATGTGTATGTATATATATGTGTGTATGTATACATACATACATACATTTCAAATCATAACACCACAAAATATGTGGTGGAATGGGTGGCTCCATTGCTAGTGTTTCCGCTTTACAGCGCAGCCTGTTTGCCTCCTGCCACCGTGAATAATAGGAGTGGGATAGAGAATCTGAATAGGGCAAACTGTTACAACTCATGCACATCATCAAACGCTTGGTAACCTCCCTAAGTGATGCTACTGCAGGCGACTTCACCTGTTCAATTCAATTTATTTTGTATAGCCCCAAATCACAAATTTGCCTCAGGGCTTCACAATCTGTACACCTGCGACATCCTCTGTCCCAGGACCCTCACATCGGAACACTGTTGCTTGTGTTAGGAGATCTTTGCCTTCAGCAAGTGAAGTATATCAATCGGAGGTGTTCCATTTTTTTGTTCTCACCATTGGAATTGTGTTTACTACCATGTTTTTGCAGTGGGCATTCCAACCATAAAGTGGTGCGGAGCAGAAGGTGACTACAACGTGATGGTGATGGAGCTGCTGGGGCCCAGCCTGGAGGATCTCTTCAACTTTTGCTCCCGCAAGTTCAGCCTCAAGACAGTGCTGCTGCTCGCTGATCAGATGGTGAGACTGCCTACTCACTCCACTCACTCACTCACTCACACACTCTCTCTCACACCTTCTGACCACTGCCTGCACACATCCCAGTGTCCTCTCAGATTACATCACACTTTCTAGCAGTGACCCAGAGCAGCTGGCAATGAGAGCAGAAAGGGCTTCAGTGTTTATCTGGGCACGTCATTGGGACATACTGTATGTGCAGTTCAGTGCTACTACCATTTAAAATCTTTTTCTGTTACATCAATTTTGTAAATTAAATGTGCTATGTTTAACTTGAACTGCTACGTTCACAACTATTACATTACTGCTAACTTCATACTCATCGTCACACATGCCCTCGCCCGGACACTCGCTAACGTTAGGCCAGGCTTGCAACACACTGGGGGACACACAGGTCATTTGAGTTGATTCCGCATCTAAACTAGGAGACTCACTGGGAAGTGGCTGCATGTGTCCGCAACAATGCACACAACGTTGTGGCTGATAACTTTAAATTATGAATTTAACCTGTTTGTGCATCCTGTAATCGTTGCACTTAAACCACTGCACCATGCATGCAACGCACTAATCTTGTCGGTTAACAGTTGATGATGATGATTGGGTACCAAGGGTCAACATAAGCATCGTAGTTTGCTCTCATTTACATCATGGTCATCAAGTTCAGTCGGTATTAATCGGCCCTGGTTATCAAAATGTGACTTGACTGGTGTACAGAAGGAGCTGTCAGACCGAGGTGAGTGCACAGCTGTTAGGCTGGCGCTTGCCGAAATAGCCTCATATTAATGTGGTGTAGCGACCTAATTATTGTGTTCTTCTCCATTACAGATCAGTCGCATTGAGTACATTCACTCCAAGAACTTCATCCACAGAGATGTGAAGCCTGATAACTTCCTGATGGGTCTGGGCAAAAAGGGCAACCTGGTCTACATTATTGACTTTGGCCTGGCTAAAAAGTATCGTGACGCTCGCACACACCAGCACATCCCCTACCGCGAGAACAAGAACCTGACTGGCACTGCACGCTACGCCTCCATCAACACACATCTGGGGATTGGTAAACAAAACACACTGAACTGGCACATTACTGCAATTAAACCATTTCTGACTGCAGTCATGACTTTAACATTTCTTTTCTTCTCTTCATCCTTCCTGTCCCCCTCTACAGAGCAGTCGCGGCGCGATGACCTGGAGTCCTTGGGCTATGTTCTCATGTATTTTAATCTGGGCTCGTTGCCCTGGCAAGGCCTCAAGGCTGCCACCAAGAGGCAGAAGTATGAACGGATCAGTGAGAAGAAAATGTCCACCCCCATTGAGGTGCTTTGCAAGGGATACCCCTGTGAGTCTCAACTTATTTATTTATCAGTTATTGCATAATTCTACAGTGGGTACGGAAAGTATTCAGATCCCTTTAAATTTTTCACTCTTTGTTTCATTGCCGCCATTTGCTAAAATCAAAAAAGTTAATTTTATTTCTCATTAATGTACACTCGGCACCCCATCTTGACAGAAAAAAACAAATGTAGAAATTTTTGCAAAGTTATTAAAAAAGAAAAACTGAAATATCACATGGTCATAAGTATTCAGACCCTTTGCTGTGACACTCATATTTAACTCACATGCTGTCCATTTCTTCTGATCCTCCTTGAGATGGTTCTACTCCTTCATTGGAGTCCAGCTGTGTTTAATTAAACTGATTGGACTTGATTAGGAAAGGCACACACCTGTCTATATAAGACCTTACAGCTCACAGTGCATGTCAGAGCAAATGAGAATCATGAGGTCGAAGGAACTGCCCAGAGACAGAATTGTGGCAAGGCACAGATCTGGCCAAGGTTACAAAAGAATTTCTGCAGCACTCAAGGTTCCTACGAGCACAGTGGCCTCCATAATCCTTAAATGGAAGAAGTTTGGGACGACCAGAACTCTTGCTAGACCTGGCCGTCCAGCCAAACTGAGCAATCGTGGAAGAAGAGCCTTGGTGAGAGAGGTAAAGAAGAACCCAAAGATCACTGTGGCTGAGCTCCAGAGATGCAGTAGGGAGATGGGAGAAAGTTCCACAAAGTCAACTATCACTGCAGCCCTCCACCAGTCGGGGCTTTATGGCAGAGTGGCCCGACGGAAGCCTCTCCTCAGTGCAAGACATATGAAAGCCCGCATAGAGTTTGCCAAAAAACACATGAAGGACTCCCAGACTATGAGAAATAAGATTCTCTGGTCTGATGAGACCAAGATTGAACTTTTTGGCGTTAATTCTAAGCGGTATGTGTGGAGAAAACCAGGCACTGCTCATCACCTGCCCAATACAATCCCAACAGTGAAACATGGTGGTGGCAGCATCATGCTATGGGGGTGTTTTTCAGCTGCAGGGACAGGACGACTGGTTGCAATTGAAGGAAAGATGAATACAAGTACAGAGATATCCTGGAAGAAAACCTCTTCCAGAGTGCTCTGGACCTCAGACTGGGCCGAAGGTTCACCTTCCAACAAGACAATGACCCTAAGCACACAGCTAAAATAACAAAGGAGTGGCTTCGGAACAACTCTGTGACCATTCTTGACTGGCCCAGCCAGAGCCCTGACCTAAACCCAATTGAGCATCTCTGGAGAGACCTGAAAATGGCTGTCCACCAACGTTCAGCATCCAACCTGACGGAACTGGAGAGGATCTGCAAGGAAGAATGGCAGAGGATCCCCAAATCCAGGTGTGAAAAACTTGTTGCATCATTCCCAAGAAGACTCATGGCTGTACTAGCTCAAAAGGGTGCTTCTACTCAATACTGAGCAAAGGGTCTGAATACTTATGACCATGTGATATTTCAGTTTTTCTTCTTTAATAAATTTGCAAAAATTTCTACATTTCTGTTTTTTTCTGTCAAGATGGGGTGCTGAGTGTACATTAATGAGAAATAAAATTAACTTTTTTGATTTTAGCAAATGGCTGCAATGAAACAGAGTGAAAAATTTAAAGGGGTCTGAATACTTTCCGTACCCACTGTATATCTACCGATGGCAATCAAGAACTGGTTGGTCACTTCCATCAGCTGAGAAATGTCTTCTCCCTCTCTGTCACAGCTGAGTTTGCAACCTACCTGAATTTCTGTCGTTCCCTGCGCTTCGATGACAAGCCGGACTACTCGTACCTACGGCAGCTCTTCAGAAACCTGTTCCACAGACAGGGCTTCTCTTATGACTATGTCTTTGACTGGAACATGCTCAAGTTTGTGAGTACTAATCAGAATGTCTGTGGGTTTGAAACATCAGCCACAATTTGTACTTCAAATGTTGATCAGTATTTGTAGATACCTGCTGTGATTCAGATTAGCCGTTGTGACTATGTTAGCATGCTGACGTTAGCATTTAGCTCAAAGCATAGCCTCACAGAGCTAGCGTAGCAGTAGTCCTGTTTTACTGTTGACTCATTGTTATTGCCATACACAGGGAGCCAACCGTGCAGCAGAGGAAGCAGAGAGAGAGCGCCGGGACCGAGAGGACAGGCTGAGGCACGGCAGGAACCCTGTGGCCCGAGGAATACCTGCTGCATCAGGACGGCCACGAGGAGCCCAGGACGGAGCTCCGCCCACCCCTCTAACTCCTACCTCCCACACAGGTGAGTTCACTCCAGCCATCTGTCCCTGTGACGTGATCCTGATGCAAATGCTGTAAAACGCATCAGCGTAGTGTGAAGTGTTTCATGATTTTAAGGCTAGAATCCAGGGGTTTACAAAATGTTCTTTGTTCCAACTGTCAGCAGTAGAATTGTGGAAATAGTATAATAATAATTATATGTATGGTGTTTTCATGACTTTCAGCTTTCATTTTATACTTGGATTTAGCTATAGTTGATATAAAGTTGACAACAATAATGCACTTTACCTTATTTTGTTTCAAGCTTTTTTTTTTCTTATCAATAAGGTGTGAAGAAAAATGTCATTGCATAAACTCTGGCATTTAAATCCAAAACCAAAGCCAGTCCCTTTTGTATGGAATATGATGCATATAGGGCAGTATTTATATCATTTCTTGATGGTGGTCTTTGTTTTTGCTCTCTGGTCTACAGCAAACACGTCCCCTCGACAAGTGTCTGGGATGGAGCGTGAACGAAAGGTCAGCATGCGACTGCACCGCGGCGCTCCTGTCAATGTGTCATCATCGGATCTAACAGGACGGCAGGACACGTCCCGCATGTCCACCTCACAGGTACAAGACACCCTGAAGACACACTTTGTCCCTTCTTTTAGTGTCTCTTAACCCACTAGCTTGAGCAGAAAGAGGAAACTTAGCAAAGATAAGTCCAGGCTAGGCTCGAAGAAGAAGCAGCTATGTTCTGAGTATGCAGGTGGTAGTTCTATTTCATCCTTACTGACCGCCAGAGGCAGTGCTTAACACTGGATATCTTCTCTCTCTCGCATGCGCAGTTCGAGTATTTATATCAACAAAGTTACCTGTGACCTCGGATGACCCCCGTCATCTATAAGTTCTGGTGTCATCCTGAGATCAGTCCTTTTTCATCTTCTCGCTACGCAGGCTAGCTACCATGGTAGCATAAGCTTAAACAAAGATGTGTCTACGATCAAAACATATTAGAGCTTGTCGCTGTAGCCTTGTGACCACCGGTCGGAGTTGCGGATATCTCGCCCTCCAAAGGCTGCGACAAGCTGTCCCTCTTAGGAGGGAATGGCGTGTTTCACAGTTTCCCCCGTGCCTGCTGTACTTGAGTTTCTACAGTCCCTCCTGGATAAGGGTCGGTCTCCCTCTACCCTTGGAGTATACATGTCATGGCCGCTATTTCGGGGCAGCATACTAAGGTCGACAATGACACAGTAGAGAGCCACAGACTGGTGTCCCTCTTTCTAAAAAGGGGCTCTGCGATTGCGTCCCCCGAGCGCCCTGAAGGCCCCTGCATGAGAACTACCCTTGGTACTGGACACCCTATGCTTGCCTCCTTTTAAACCCCTGGCACAGGCGGAGGAGCCGAGATGGCTATCAGCCAAAGCGCTTTTTCTCCTTGCCATCACGTCAGCTAAACGTGTAGGCGAGCTGCATGCCCTGTCGGTGAATGAATCATGTCTGAGGTGGAACTCGGATGGCTTGGGTGTCACTTCGTGGCCTAATGCAGCGTTTCTCCCAAAGGTGTTGACACGCTCACATATCAACCAGCCTATCCAGCTCGTGCAGTTTGACACCCCGCCCCCCCCATCAGGAGAGGAGAGGTCAAGGCTGCTGTGCCCAGTGCGGGCCCTCAGAG
>NW_022280106.1:1199024-1224914 GCF_004355925.1 Anarrhichthys ocellatus | reverse complement strand
CACCCATCAGGAGATGAGAGGTCAAGGCTGCTGTGCCCAGTGCAGGCTCTCAGAGCTTTTGTGGAAGCCACCGCCTCCATGCGGCGGTCGGAGCAGCTCTTTGTCAGTTATGGTGGGACTAAGAAGGGCTGTGCTCCTTCAAAAACAGCACCTATCCCACTGGATAGTGGAGGCCATTGCCTATACATACAAGGCGAGCTACTGCGCTCAGCCATCCGGGGTGAAGGGCCACTCTACCAGGAGTGTCTCCACGTCATGGGCATCACCGAGCACATTCACCAAACACTACAGAGTTAACGTTGCCACCCCTCACCCACTGGGGAGGGTTCTTTGGCCAATTTACTCTGCCGGAGCAATACGAGGTAGTTACTGTGATTCCTCGTGACTCTGTTGATATAAGTCATCCAGTATTAAGCACTGCCTCTGGCGGTCAGTAAGGATGAAATAGAACGAAAGTTACGAATGTAACTATGGTTCTATGAATCCTGGATGACCGCCAGAGGTCTTGGTCACTCGGAATCCCGTGAACTCGCGAGAAGATTCCGTTGGACTGATCTCAGGATGACACCGGAACTTATAGACGACGGGGGGGGGGGGGTCATCCGAGGTCACAGCTGACTTTGTTGATATAAAGACTCGACCTGCGCATGCGCGAGACAGAAGATATCCAGTGTTAAGCACTGCCTCTGGCGGTCATCCAGGATTCATAGAACCGTAGTTACATTCGTAACTTTCGTTTTATAGTAACCAGTAGAAGTTAAAATTCCATTTTAAATTCATGAAACTTCCTGGAATATGAAGTCTACATTTCATAAGATCATTAGTTAGTCTCTGATTGGTGGAGACTCTTG
Source organism: Anarrhichthys ocellatus (assembly GCF_004355925.1). NCBI lineage: Eukaryota > Metazoa > Chordata > Actinopteri > Perciformes > Anarhichadidae > Anarrhichthys > Anarrhichthys ocellatus. Next base: position 1,224,063 of record NW_022280106.1, on the reverse strand, counting down.
GTCACATGGTTTACAAAGACCCATGTGTAGTGCTTCGCACAGGACTCCGACCCCGAGGAGCAGCAGCAGCAGAAAGTCTCGGTACTTGTTTGTTTCAGTCTCCTGCTGTTATTCAGTTTTCTCCAGTTGTGCTGTTGGTGTAGGATGTGGGTTCTGACTTGACATATTGGGCCTTCTCTCTCCCTTCCCCCAACCTCAGAATAGTATTCCCTACGAGCATCACGCCAAGTAGACGCTCGCCACGTCCTTGTGTGACGGCGGCAACACTGGGTGAGTCCTGTCCCTACAGCACCGGGGATGCATGGGTCCACATTCCAGTTCCACACTGGGCCGTCTCCGAGTCCTGCGTTCAGCCCTGGTTCCAGCATTCTGTCACTTCCACATGTGGTGTGCTTGAGATTGGATCAGCAGCATTAACAGTTCATGTAGCTGTGCCTGGAATCAGGGGTGAACACCAGTCATTCAGCAGTGAAAACGTGGCCTGAGCGAACAGTTGTTGATGTCATATTGCACTAAGCCATCACATCCACTTGGCTGTTGATGACATCATAGCCAGCCCATGTGTCATTGAACAGTCGGATGCTATTTGTTTTCTGAGCAGGAGGGTCCTCTGAGAACTGGAGTGGAGAATGCATCACGGTGCAGAGTCTGAGAATGTGACTCCCTCTTTGCCTCCTCTGGGTTGACGTATTGCCCCTTTAATCATCTCTGTGGCTTGTTGCTTGCGAGGTTGCTGTGATGCTTGATGGCCTCCAGCTATAGAATCCAAAAGGAATGTGCCTACCCACACCCAGCCCTCCAGCCTTGCTTGGTGCAGTTCACTGTTCTTTCGCCTGCACATTTCTCCCTCCCTGGTCTTTCACACTAAACACCTGCATGATATGAAGCTACTTATTTGGAAGTCAGCATTCAGCTTCGTCCCAGCTATGGCTGAAAGCATGTTATCAGCTGTCCAGACGGGGAACGGGTCGGTCTCACATGAGTCTATCACACAAAGACCGTGTCAAGATGTACTGTGGGTTTGTTGCTGGAATAAAACACTGGCAACAAACCTCCACACGACTACCAGGACGAAGACAGCCAGTGTATTTGTCCAACAGCTGAATCCCCTCATGGGCAACAACAACCCGTACCTTCAGGTGGAGCTGGTGTCACAGCCTCTGCTTTATTTCACTGTACTTTCCAGGCTTCGGGGGTGAGTCATGAATCTGAATGTTATGCATTGCCCAGGCAGAAAAACACCTTCACTTCTGTGTCCAGGGCAAGAACAATTCAGTTTAATTCACTTTTCTAAAATGAAGTACATTATTTTAAGATGCAGATTTTTCAAAAGCTGCCTTGTATGCATTTTATTTTTAAACCCAGCCCTCATTTTACTTGAAATGAGAGAAGAAAATGTATTATGTACAATATGTACAATTATACGAGTATGTATTATTTCTATTTCATCCAGTTCATTTTGAAAACTGACAATAAATATTGTTGAGATATGATTCAGCTAAACTTTCTTTGATTTGACGTCAGTTGTTGACTACATACAGACGTTGATACAACTGCTCGGCTACTTCACTACATATGGAACTAAATCATAGAACAAGTTCGACATTATTGTGATGATCCGGACCTTTAATGAGGAAACTCTAACTAGACCTCGCTGAATCGAGTTCATGCTGTAGAGCATAAGTATCAGAGTTCCCACAGTGCACAGTGAGGTCCAATCATCAGTTGTTCTCATGGATTTCACATCCTTAAACTGTGATGACACTCTGTTGTATAGTTCCGGTACATTTCCTGGATAGTGTACCGTGGCTCTCGGGTTCTAACAGTCTGCCAAATCAGCAGTTTCCACTAAACATAGTGGTCGATGAAGAAATTGAGCAGCTTCTCCCTCTCGTTGTCTGCTGGAAGTGAATCCTGCCTCTGGAATGCATCCCTGAGTGTCTGCTAGCATGAACTCATGGTGTTCTTATGTGCTTCATTAAACTGGTAGTATAGTACGATGCAGCTCAGGTTGTGGGCTTTACACACATTACAAGTTGTTGTCTCACTTTTCTGTTTCAAGACTAAAATATCTCCAAACTAAGGACATGTTAAGTTAGACAACTGTTAGCTCACCGTCTCATGTTCTCATGTTAACTCATATGCTGGGAGACAAGAAAACATCGGTACTTCTTCATATCTTGGTAGAACTGTTCAATTACTTACAGGTTCATTCATTTGATCGTCAACATTTCAAATTGCATTATTACATGTTTATAATGAATTAAAAACAGACTATGTAGGTACATGGATTGGTGACATCAGTCCGACACCCAGTGAGGTTTTGGGTGGTATTGGATCGACCCATCCCAATACGACACTGACATTTAACATTTATAATGGTGCCACTTTTCCATTGCACACATGCTTATCAAACAGTGTATACAAATGTTTACTTCTGACCAAAACTTTGTGGTTTGTAAAACAGTGGGAAACAAAGTAGAACATAGAACCTGAACCTGGCGGGTTCCCTCAGGGTATGGGGGGTTACGGGTTTCTGAGCCGCTGTAGTGGAAAAGAGCTAATATTAGCATTTCACAGAGAATGAGGACTGATTACTTCTGTAGTGACTCCACAAAGGGATCTCTTCACAGCCAGTGATGGAGATACAGGCAACCTCCCCCTGCTATTGTTACTGTACAGACTAGACAATGTCAGTGTATTTTGGATTGGATGCAACCAGGCATGGCTTTATGTAGCTCCAAACACCAAGACGCTCAGTTGCAAATGAAACGCATTCTTAGCCATAAAATGTGCAATGCTTCGCCGACGCTGTTAGCCAGAAATACTGTTCGTACAAATCCTTTTCCATGCTGGGTCAGAGCTGCTAGCTGTGGGGTTGGCCGACCCTTTGATACGATGTCCAGCTTTTATGGAAATGTCCTTCTCCAGAAATCCGTTTCTCCTCCTTCAGCCTTTGAGTGTTAAAAAAACAAAGCTAGGTTAAAAAAAAAAAAAAAAGAATCTACACCAAGCAAAATGCTAACAATGTCAAAACTTCTCATACATATGTTTCAACCTGAACTCTTAGTAAACACTAAGATCTGCTAGCTAGCTTTCTGTTTGACAAAAGTCACGCTAGCCCACTGACCAATCATGGCGCACGTTAATGCAGACGTACTTAGCAGGCTACCTGGGTAGCAGTGGCACGTCAAAGAATACGCCCAACATGTCAAACTAAAGATCTGATTGGTTGAAGACTATGACAATCAACAATATCGTCCCCATTTACTTAAACTGCAAAGTCTACCTAGAGGACCTCGGGCCTCTCTCCTTACATAGGGGCTGAATCTGATTGGATAAAAGCTCTCCTTAAAACAAGCTGTGCTGGAAGCAGAGCAACTGAGGAAGACAGTAGCTGTGCAATGAGAAAATAAGATAATGGGACAAATAATTAGAATACATGTAGTGTATTTGTGAAAAATTATGAAATAGCTATAACTTTGTGATTGTGTTTAGGCCAGCAGAGAAGGCTTAGCTCTGGCCCACCACTGGCCACTGATCATCGCACTCTTTGACTCTTTTTACTCCCCGTTTTCATTTCCTACATTGTTGCCCGATGCTGTAAGTCCTCTGGGATCTTGTTCCTTTCATCGGCAGTACTAAAGCATATTTCTCTTTATGATGGTATGAAATTGTCCCCTCACTGTCCAATTAGAAGATTTAAAAGAAGTTGAAAGGTATTGTTCAGTGCTGGAAGATATTGGGACGTTGTAAGCCCCACGCAGCCATCCCTAGTGACATGCCTACAGCTTCCTCAGTTTAGTGTGTTGTATTTGATAATGGAGTGTATGGACTGAACATGAGTATTATACGCTTCTCTGATTCTGTGGCTTGTGAATGCATTTCGACTGTAGATGTGTTAAAAGGCTACATTCATGTCGATGTAGAGCACACATAGCTTGTTGTTGGTTTTGACCTCCTGCTTCCTGTACTGCGTTTCCTCTAGATGGTGTCCGCCGTACCGACTGCTGGCCTCCATCTCCTAGCTCCTCGATGAGCCCCCACAATGCACCCTGGCGGACCAAGCACCGTTCACTCAGAAGCAATCCGTCATACTAATACTACCATTCATTACCACAACCACAGTGAGCTTCTGGCTCACCACAAACTGCTTTCTGACTGACTGCTCTCAGTTCTGTCGCCTCCTTCAGACGTCTACACTATCTCCCTCCCTCCCTTCCTGTTTCTGTGTGCTGGTCTGACCTACCAAAACATTAAACAGCGCCGGACCTCAGGACCCCGCCCCCCCACCACCAGATTGAATGGACAGTGCTTTGACCAGGGCAAACATGGCCGCCAGTCTTTTCTAGGACACTGACTAATGAAACAACAGTTGAGGTTCCTTCCTCTGCCCAAACGTGTGTCCTCGATGGCCCTACATTTCCACCGTCACTGTCTGCTAGTTCATACCTGATCAATAAAACCCCTTTCTTTCTTTCGTGCAGTAAAGTGTATGAATCTGAAGCAGCAGCTCTTCATTTTCTATAAATATATACATGTATGGGTAGTTTTTTGGGGTGGGATGCTTTTCACTGGTATTTGCAGGTTTCATTCCCCTCATTTTTTCTGTTTTCAGTTCTCATCCCTACTGATGGCTCTCTTCAGTAACTATATAGCCATGTGTATTAAATAAAAAGAAAGTACTTCTTTGCATGTTTTAGTGGTGAGTCTTCAGCGTCAGGTGTGTGAGGCTCGAGTGCTAGTTAAACCCATGAAGCTACCAAACGTGTGCTTTGGTATCTTGGGTGCAGGAGGTCTGTGTATTCACCATTAGTTGGCAGGATGTTGTGTCTGTTCACCTCCAGGCCCTGGTGTCCTGTCCGATGAGCCCTGTTCTTCTAGTGTTCTGTGCACTTTATGTGGGCAGGAGGGGGGCATCATCTGACATGTTGGACCAGGTGTTCATTCCCTTTGTACAGAAAACATTCTCATTTTTCTTCTATCATTTTGAAGCTGTGAATAACGTGTAATATTGATGTGTAAATGTGAGCTCATCTGTAGGGATGGGTCTGAACAGGACTTCTGGGCTCGGTCCCATAATGAGTACTAGTCCTCCTTCAGAGCCACGGGCTCGCTACAGAAAGCAGTGCACTGAATCTGAAAGACATTTTGTGTGACTGGCTTTGCTGTCACTGCTCTCAGTATTAGAGGTTCAGTGATCCGGCACCAGTGTGGCAAACTGCAATGCTGCCACGTCACTGAAAACACATCCTTTGTGAATCCTGTTAAACAATTCCTGAAATGATTCTTTGTTGAGAGGGAAGCTGAACAAATGTTCACAGCAGCACAGTTTGTTTTTTTCTCTTTTTTGTCCTTTCATAATTAAAACTGGTGACTCTTCTGGCTTTGATCACTTTGCCATGTCTATCGAACTGAAATGGTCGGTCATGGTTCATTCTGGCTGCTTATTCTCTTGTTTTGGATTTTGACCCTTGACCTCTTCGGTCAGCGCTGAACACCTAGTGAATTATGTAAGCGGCCAGATCAGCAAGATTCACTTTCTCACATTTATATTTGCCACTGTATTTGTGTACTTAAACTGTAAATAAATGAATTACTTGTATCTTGTTTGTGTCACTAAATAGTTCCTGTAGGAGCCATTAGTTATGCCTGTGTATTATATCTGTATATATTGGGAGCCTACCTCAGGTTGACCACGGGTGGCAGTGTGTATTAGTGTGGCAGGTAGTTGATATATGGGGCACAGGTGCAACAGACAGGTAATGATGCATGGGTGACGGGGAGATCACACGTTTTTTACCGCAAGCCAGACACACCAGAGGGAGACCATGAAGATAAGTTCTATCATATCATTATCTGTTAACTCTAATTAAACGGGAACCTCACCCAACAGTGAAAGAGTGGAATCTTTGTTGAAGCGAGTAAGGAACAGGATATTCTCCCGCACCCAGCCGAGTGGCTAGTTGCTGGAATCCAGGTCTGATCCTGCTGTCTCCAAATAACACTGATCATTCAAGGAGTTGAAACAGCAGTGCAAAGATGAGTGTGATCACAGTCCAAAAGATGTAAGCCCGTCGCTGAATGTCAACAAATACGCCATTTAGTCACACGTCTCCACAGAAAATATATGTATTTATTTAAACAGTCATCACATGCCAGCTCTGTGTTCAACATTCGATAGAACAGATGGCATCACACCAACACATAACACAGCAGGTCTCAGTGTGACGGCAGTAAGCACACCTTCACAGGAGTAGTAAAGTCAACATAGTACATACATTCATCAGCGAGTATACAACGCCAAGACAGAGACCAACAAGTCAAGTTTGTTCGAGTATCCCACAGACTGAAGTGTCAGGCAGCTGGAGGAAGTCTCCAAGTAGCTCAAAGAAACAAAGCGTTCCTTTAAGGTGCAGCAGTGGGTGAACAGCAAACCCCATGTGGTGACGAAGGTGTGGTTGAAAGCTTGAGAAAAAGCCAGTAAGTGGACCTTGAGTCGTGTTTTTTTTAGTCAACTTATCTGAAATCTTTAAGGTGGAGTAGCTTGAGTCCCAAATGGAGAAAACAGGATGCATCTGTGAATAACCCTGCTGAGAAAAGCTACACAAAACTGGAAGTGAATGTCTTTGTTCTGAACTGCGATGCGTGTCTGAGCCGAGAGTAGAACAGACATGGTACCAGTACCATGTATCAGATGTACCAGTACGGTGGGACATTTTCATACCCAAAGGAACAGTCGTGTACAGAATATGATCAGAATGTTGCATGGGAACCAATTCAGGCAAAACCACTTCCTCATAATGAAGTTCTTCATCACTCTGCTTATATAGAATATATCCGGAAATATAATTATTCACATTTATTTGTTAATTTATTTCTGTGTATATCTTTACATGTATATTAGTATTATTTTTGCATATAAATTGCTCTATTTTAGTCTGCATATTTGAACTAATTTATTTATTCATATCCCTTTATTATTAAAATGAACCAATACATGTGAAAATAAATGAAAATGCTTGTAATTATTTTATATTTTGACGTGTGCTGTCATATTTCCACATTTATTCTTTGATTTATATTACTTTATATTTGCTTATTTATTCTTTGAATTATTCCTCTTTATATTTCCAGATTTATTTCCTTTTTCTTTTACAGATGTATTCTTTTTCATGGCACTCCATTGGCCCTATAAAGAGCCCTCTTCTCTTCCCCTGTGTAATCTATACCCCTCACTTTCTGTGTGCCTCCATCCTCTTGGTGCACAGTGATCACTCGTCTTATTCTTCATAGCGATGTGTTCTCTATGCCCTGTTCTCCCCCATCTCCTTCACCATCATCACCTCCTCCCCTGCCTCCAGAGCACTTTCTTTTTTCTTTGGCTCCTCTTCAGCTACATGGTCTTCCTCACCCTCCACCCCACAGTTCAGCCCCTCCTTCTCTGCAGCAGTGACCGCCATCTCCATCTTAGCATCTGGATGCTCCTTTCTCCTCCTGAGGCAGAGGAAGTTACCCAGGGCGATGACAATGGCTGACAGCGTGACCTCGCAGCCCGCCAGCAGGAAGATGTGCATGTACTGATGGGTGGCATCCAAGAGGCGACCTGGTGGAGAGTACGAGGATATCAGCGTGAGTACTGGTTAGTGGTGAATGGTTCTCAACACGCTGGACTCATGAAATGACCCAGATACTACAGGGAGAATATTGAGAAGGCTGAGAAGCAACAATAAACTTTTCTTAAGTGGACATTTGTGTCATTATTATTATAATCATTTCTCATTCCAGGTAAAGAACACTCATTATGCAACATTTGTTAGATTACATTCTTTTAAATCAGGTAAAACTATTTAATAAAAAAATTAAAAGGTGGGAAAATTACATAATAAAAATGTGATGTACATAACAAACACATTTATTGTGTATTTTTGGCATGCCTGGCTACTTTACTTAAAGGGACCTAGTTTACTGTAAAAAGAGACTGTGACACCGATTAATCCCAACCGGTCAACTCTTTGTCAAAAATGGCCTTGCGAGGTTCAAAGCTGATATAAAACAGTGATTGGTGCGTTGAGCCATTATCAACCCATGAAACATCAGCTCTGGTGTGTTTCATCACAGAACAGTCATATTGTTTAGTTCACATTTTTTGTTCAAATTTGGCAAATCTCAAAATGATGATTCTTAAGATAACATTGTTTACGATTTGACACTTTATCAATCCATGGGATTGAATGAAGTATTCCACTGTCTCACACGTTCTCATGCATTCCCTCCATGCTCTGACCTGCTGCAGGAGGTCCCAGCAGTACAGCAATAGCTTCCATCAGTAGAACCAGGCCTATGGCGCTGGAGAACTTCTCCGTCCCGACAATGTTCATGAGGACCTCGAACTGCAGCGCCCCCACCATGCCATAGGACATACCAAAGAAGATACAGAAGACCACCAGACCTGGATAGTCCTTCGCCTGCACGAAGAGGAACAGAAGATTCCTGATCATGGTTTACAGAGGACATACATGTGATGAAGCTACAGACATAGAGAGACCTAGTCTAACTACACCAGTCTGACCTACAGTATTCATGGTTTATAGAGGTCATACACCTGATGAAGTATTGTTACCTGTGATCCTATGATGTCGGTGAACCCGTTGAAGAGCATAGCGAAGCTCAACAGGTAGACGATTCTAGGCCGAACGCACTTCAAGCCCGCTATGAGTCCTGATGCTGGCCGAGCAAACATGTCAACAAATCCCAAGATGGTGAGCAGCAATGCGGACGTTGTGTCCTCATAGCCCAGGCCTTTGGCATAGCTGACCACAAACACAGGGGGCACAAACAAGCCCAGCACCATAATAGACGCTGCTATGGTATAGATGAGGAAACCCCTGTCCTTGAACACGCTGAAGTCCAACAGTTTCTTCTTTGGCTTGGGCTTCTTCTCCTCTGCAGCCACGGGAATGCTTTCCTCCAGCTTCTTAGGGGGCAACAGGGGCCTCATGAGGGCCCCGCAGGCACAACAGTTGAGGAGTATGCCTCCTAGTATGAGGAACCCACCCCTCCAGCCGTACTTGTACTGGAGAACCTGCCCCAGTGGGGAGAGGCAGCACAGCGCCACAGGGCTGCCCGCTGCTGCCAGGCCATTGGCCAGAGGACGTTTCTCACTGAAGTAGCGATTCAGCATTATGAGGGACGGCTGGAAGTTCAACGCCAGACCCAGACCTAAGGAGAGACAGACCGGCAGCGTTACTTGTTATTAACACTGTGTAACAAAGATGAGTTCTCATCCGTCTCTGCATGAGGTTTGGTGTGACGATGAACCAGGAGAGCACAGAAACGTCTTGAGACAGGAAGCCTCTGTTGTTGTTTTGTAACAAAGGGCGACAGTAAACCAGACTTACTTTGCATTCCTTGTTTCATCTCATTAATATTTTGGCTGTTATATACAATCAATATATTGTAGAAATATAACTTTTAATACTTTAACTCAGTCCATACCAAAAAGTATAATTGAATAAAGTCTTTGGCTCAACATGGAAAAGTAAAGTGTGATTGCCTCGTGAAAGGTTCTGTGTATAAAGAGGACGACATGGAGAATGTTGCTATTCCTAGAGTCTTATGGTGTTGGAATGAAGTTCATCCTGAGCGTGGCGTTGGAGAATAAATCATATTGTCATAAAAATGAAACGTTTTTTTCCTGTGCTCAGGAAAGTCCATAAGACCGGTGGGCTGCAGAGCACCATCTGGTGGGCTGCAGGGGTACTGTCAAATGGTTCGAATTCTTTTTTTTTTGGTAAATTTAGAAAGCTAGTTATTTTTATATCTAAATGTGCTTAAGAATTCCCATAAATACATTTTAAAAAACTCAAATTATAATGCATAATTTCAATGACCAGTTATGTTTGAATATCATAGAGTCAGACGTGTTTGCCCCTGTTGGCTTGCTTCTTCTTTAAGATAAAAAAGGTGATGTGGGAGACAACCCTGCACCAGCAAGAGCTCAACCGTGTGTGATGAAGAAATATGATGTTGAATACATTATATTTGGATTCATAATAGCAACGCAGCAATGGGTGAGGGTAAGCAGAATTTTAATTTTGGTCATTACAGAACACATATTTACAGCCTAGGTTATTTTTTCTCTGTTTTCTGTGAGCCCTTGGTCTGGACCACCGCGAATGCTGACCTGGGGGTGGGACTAGAGTAAAGCTTGGGGGGGCTCAGGTTCATCCCCTGAGGAGCATGAATGTACTCAGTGAAGTCACAGGGCAATCTGACCATCACTTTGCATATCTCTTGTGCACCTATGATGTTGCCCAGATGGTGGCACTATAGAGGAATGGTCAGGGATGCACCAACAACATCAATGTTCCTCATCAGATTTCAATGGCAACTCTGGAGAGTAGCTGTCAAGAGATGCTGCTGTGGACCAGCACGAATGGAGAGAGAGACTAACAAATGATTACAGGGGCAACACGTTGCAATATTAGCAGCATGTTACTATATTTAGTGGCAGCTGATCAGCATCTGATTTGTTTTGTACCTGTGATGACTCCAGCGCAGAGGTAGATGTGAATGATACTGGTGGCAAAGGAGGCCAGAATCATTCCCAGCGAGGCAAAGAGCCCTCCAACCATCATCACCGGTCGACAGCCGAACCTGTTCACCAACACACTGCACACAGGGCCTGGAAAAAACCCACAATCAGTCCGTAAGCAAACTGTGCACACACACACACACACACGCGCACACACACGCGTAGTACGGTATTAACAGTGCATCCCTATCCTGCTCTACCTGTCCCATACAGCATGGCGAGCAGTATTGATGAGATCCAGGCCGTGTCACTGTAGCCGACATCGAACTCTCGGATCAGCTCCTTGAAGAAGACGCTGATGGCCTTGGGGAAAGCGTAGGAGAAGCCAGTGACGACGAAGCCGCCGGCCAACACCGCCCAACCCCAGCCACCATCCGGGGCCTTCACCCCGGGAGGTCCATCGTCCACCACTGCCCCGCCCATGATGCTCTCTGGATGCTCTGTCGAGGTCAGTGGCTATAAACACTGTGGTAAACAGACACAGACTTATCCTTGAACTTGTTCTTATGACCTTTGTTTTGAGAATTACTTCAGACCGTAGTCACGTTTCATGTTTCCTACGGTTTAAAACTAGGAGGTCAAACCATATGTCCATGTGTGTGTGGCTGTTACTTCATCAGTGCAGGGCAGTGCATTAGATATTGGTCATCCAGCTGCTGTTGTTAGAACTACTTACTGTACACAATGTATTTCTTTAACACATTTAAAACATGAGCTGACCAAAGTGCAAATATAGGCAGAATAAAGCAGGTCAACAGAGCAGAACAACAAAAACATGCATGAACTCAGGCACAGAAGATCGATGAGTAGCCTAATGCAACAGCTAATAGACAACCATTTAGTAGTCACACATAAGTACACTCAGAAGCCAAGTGTTTGGTTTCAGGGCTGCAGTTTGTGGGAGAGAGTGTGAGCCCCTCTTTAAAGACTGTGTGTGTTGTGGTCAGTGCAGTGAAGGGTGTAAATATGAGAACATGGCATGTTAACAGCTTGTCAGGATGGATAAAGCTTCCTCTTCAGCCAGAACAAACACGCAAGCACACGCACACACACGTATACACACATTTCCTCCTCAGCCCTTGATCTCTGCTGTTTCTCCTCACTTGTTTCTCATACATTGTGCTCCGACAATGGTGTTGAAAGTGTCAGGTCTGTGTAGTCCAGTGGAGTAAAACTGTTTGTTTTCTCTGCTATATTTGACCATATTACGTTACTATGATCACAATAAGTCCGTCTTTTATCTGTAACCTCTTATCCTTAGAGCGTTGACAGTGCTGTATTTGCTGAAGGCGAAATGTGCATCAAAATACATTTTGAGATGAAATAGTGTGGTGCTGCAGAGATGTTCATAGAGACTTAAGAAAACATCTTTGTTTGGAACAGAACCCACAGAAATCACACCGTAATCACTTTCATATCTTTTTCAATGAAAATAAGAGTAATGGTGTAAAAACGATCATTCCCTTTAATATCGCAAATCCTATCGCAATTACAATACCAGTCAAAGTAATCGTAATTACATATTTTTTCAAAATTGTTTAGCCCTACTTCTCATGGATGACATCTGGGATGCTTTTCTAAGGACAGTTCTTAGAATAACATTTCTTTTTACAATTAACACTAGAAATGATGAAGGCAAGCTGGTACAAACTGTAAACCATACTGTGGTGTTACATTCTGACCTCTTTACTAAAGATTTCATTTTTTCTCTTTAAAAATGAACTAAAACACTGTCAATGAGTAAGACCTTCGTTAAATAATAATGAGAATAAATAGCACACATTTGAACCAAACCCTCTAAACTAAAAAGAACTCTGGTTTAAATCAGCACGACTACGCTTAGAGGGAACCATCTAACCCCAGTCAGTCTTGAAAGAGGTCACCCCCCAACCCCACACACACCCCCACCTTTCTCAAATGACTTCCCAAATGATCAAATGATGAACATCAGAGAACATCACAATTTGGTGTGACAAAGTTCAGTGAGATGAGACAGTGAATGGGAAGTGAAATGCAGTGTGACTGCACCCACTGGTCCTCTGAACCCTGCTCTGTCCACACACACACATTTCCTGTCTGTTCACCAGATGCCTCAGAGTTCCTCAAACCTTTGCCAGGCACCCGACTCTACTCCACCCTGCACTCTGGTTCTCTCCTCACCCACACCTGTCACCAGATCCCTCAGTTAGCCCAGGCACACACATCCCACTATTTCACCTTTGCTCTGCTAGGTTGTCAATATTGCGTTCCAGACATTCCTGCCTGTTGCACTTGGTTCCTGTTCCCCTGTAAACCTGTGTTTTAGACCTGCTGCCGGTGTAGGATCTGTCTTCATCTCACGTCAATCATTTTTATTGTAGCCAAATGTCAGTCAAGCAGACAGACCAACACTCAATCTTTGTTTTGACCAACTTCCTGCCAATTTAACCATCACTGCCCCGAATAAAACTAGTGGACTGAAAAAACAATTGTTACCAAAAGTTTTAATTTGTATTTGCAATATTAATAGTTTATATAATAAAAGATTGATATGATGGGTTGGGCCCATGTATCGATACATTATAGCCATGCTAAATATTGTGATGCTGTATTACCCACTGACCTGAGCAAATATAGTTTAAATCAAAGGTGCAAGATCCAAGATTGGGAGCGTTTCGATCGCCTCTCAACAGCTCGTAGCTAACAGGCCAAATGTTAAATGCAGCTCCTTTAAAGCTAGTTTTACTGATATTATCTTTTTGTTGAAAATGTTGATTTTCAAACCCCATTTTCTTTTAATTCAGAATGTCCAGTTCCCTCTGCCCTGCAGCCATTGGCACTTGTAAACCTCCTGTTGGCCGGTGGAGGCCTCAGACAGACGTGTTTACCTCTGTGACACATGGCGTCACCAGGCCCTCTTTTTTACCTGCTATGGGAGGTTCACACTACTCCCACTAGTCGCCACAACAGCCAGTAAGAATCAGGAGTACTGCCAACTACCTTTCTCGAATCCCCCTTCCACAGGCCCACACACATCATACACACTTTCCAAGAATGCAGTGTGACCCATGCAGCATTGTGTCAGGAGGCCCACTAAAATAAGACCCTTACATTCCGCCCCGGCACACACACACTGATATGCAGATGAAAGGCACTTGGACGTTGGCCTGCATTGTGTGATAGAATGGACACAGTAAAACAAAGGTGACAATCTAACCCTGCCTGACAACACCATCAGTTTTGAGCATCTAACATATTTCTATAATGAATGCAACGCTCTGCCGTAAGATTCAACTGAACCTTGTTGTGGGTTGTAATGTTCAGATCTCTGTGAAATTATCTTGTGGAGCTTTAACAGCGGTTACAACACTACATGACTTTTTCGATCAGAAAATGATCTGGCTAAGTTGCTCAAGTCCAGCTCAACTTCAACTGTTTCTATACAATTGCCACTGGAGTGCCACAGCTGCAGATCTTCACATCATCCTCACCGTAATCAGTCTGAGAGCGTTCCAAAGACAAAGGCATGATGATGATAGGGACCCCAACTAACTGAAGCAGCCTACAGGTTGTAATTGAAGGGTTATGCCAGATGCTAGAAGTAAGCGGAACAGAAGACAATATAAAGACAACTTCTTTCTATAACAGTGAGCAAGAATCCCACACAAATCTGAAACCTCAAGCGATGCACTCAAAGGACGGAGTGGATTTCTTTGGCACAGGTATGATGATGGTGGCCTTGAAGCATGATGGTACAACAGCTTGTCTCAGAGAAGTATTAAAGACATCCGTGAAGACATCCTTAAGCTCCTCTGCGCAGTCCTTCAACACACGACCAGGGATGTTGTCTGGACCTGTTGCCTTGCGGGTGTTGATAGTGGAGAGTGTCCTCTTCACGCTGGCAGCAGACAGGCACAGAGCCTGATCGTGGGGAGGGGGCGGAGTCTTGTGTGGACGTGTGCTGTTTTGTGTTTCAAACCATGCAAAGAAGCTGTTGAGGTTATTTAGCAGAGAGATGTTGCTGTCGCAGATCTGTGGCACGGGTTTGTAGTCCGTACGGGTCTGAATGCCCTGCCACAGGCTCTGTGTATCTCTGCTGTCTTTAAAGTGACTGGTTATCTTATTCGTGTATTCCTGTTGTGCTTCCCTGATGCCGTGAGACAGGTCGGCTCTCGCTCTTCTCAGTGCCAGTTTCATCCCCTGCTCTGAAGGCGTTATTTCTGGCCCTCAGCAGCCGATGCACTTCCCCTGTCAGCCATGGCTTCTGGTTAGCCCGAGTGATGATGGTTTTTATATGGGTCACATCATCAATGCACTTACTAATGTAAGAAGTAACAGTGTCTGTGTACTCCTCAATGTCTGTGTGATTGTTGTATGTGGCTGCCTGCTTAAACATTCCCCAGTCTGTTGTGTCAAAGCAGTCTTGGAGAGCAGAGGAGGCCCCCTCTGGCCACACCCGTACCTGCTTCAGAACCGGTCTGGAGACTTTCACTCTTGGTCTGTATGCTGGCATTAGTAGGACGGGGTTGTGGTCAGAGAGTCCTATGTGGGGTAGAGGTGAGGCCTTGTACGCTCATTTGTGAGTAGTGTAAACCAGATCCAAAGTGTTTTCCCCTCTTGTTGGGAAATCAACATGCTGATGTAGTTTTGGAAGGACAGTCTTAAGGTTAGCATGATTGAAATCTCCAGCGAGGATGGTGAAGCCGTCTGGGTGAGCTGTCTGTTGTTCACTGATGGCCTGATACAGTTCACAAAGTGCCGCACTTCTGTCACTGTCGTTGGGGGTGGGAGGGATGTAAACAACGACTAGCAGAAACGCTGTAAATTCCCTCGGCAGATAGAAAGGACGGCACCTTATGATCATAAACTCCACCAGTGTTGAGCAGTGTTTACATACCACAACAGCGTCCCGACACCATGTCTCAACAATATACTATAGTATATATAATATAGTGTATATATATATATATACATATATTATATATAGCTTTTTATGACAAAGATTAAAATCTTTAACAACAACGTTTATTAAAGTAAACGAGGTGTACATGACTATAGCTTATAGCTTATAGCACGTGCCTGAGGCTCCGGTCATACACACACATGATCATGTCGACAGCTCCTGACATCATCAGCCTCCGATATGCAGCCGAGCACGTAGGCAGACCTGCTGCTGCATCTCTACCAGCACAGCCGTAGAAGGAGGTTTCATCACAGCGGCTTCATCAGGAAGCGAGCCGCCTGTCAGACATCCACCCCGATAACTTTGGTGGGTCTCGGTTTGGTGCCTTGTTCGTTGATTAGATTGATGTCAAATAACTATGTCCGTTTCGGTATTATTCTGTATTTTATAGCCTTCCGGTCTCTACACTAGTCACAGAACAGTGAGCGTAGCTACAGACCTGTCACCCTGAGCAAGAAGTACACGTTTAATAGAAAGCGCGTAGAGTTTTATAAAGAAACGTTTGGTCCCGCTGAGGAGAAAGTCCATTCCTACTTGTTTTATGGCCGCATTACACACCTAAACTATAGTGCTACTTGTTGAGGCGGGTTCGCTTCTCATCTATGGTCATGGTGTAACGCGACGGACAGACAGATGTGAGGACAGATGTTGACGCGATGCGTGCGGACAGACCCTGGTGGCCTACGTGAGGACCGAACCATAGGTCTCTACAAGCCTCCCAGCAGACTGTATAAGCCTGATCCGAGAAGGTCCAGTTCCACTGACCATCAGGCGACATCAGCAACAATAACATGCTTTAATAGCTTACACTGTCCAGAGGCTGAACATCTCTAATACATGTATTATAATACTAATTCATACATTACTATACTACTCTTTACTCACATCAACCTGTTACTCTGAACATCAGACTATAGGGTAACGCGGGGAATAGAATCAAAGAGGGCTCGGACTAACATAAACAAGAACCATTGATTCGTTTTATAAAGAAGTAATCACATGGGACTCTACCTGCTGAGATGCTGTCTCCCTCCTTCAGACGCGCTTCTACATTACCGCGTGAGCGCGCCTCCGTCGCTGGCTTTATGGTATACGGCGGCGCGCGGGAACCATCGTGTATTGCTGTAGCTGGGGAACAATTTGACAGACGGACGGTTGCCATGGAAACATTTGCATCACACAAGAACGAGCCAGGTTTTAGTTGAGCCGGGCTCGTTTTATGACATTGTAGCTAGCGTCCAGAAGAGCTCTTTGTGTGACTACGTGTGGTGTTGACTGAAGTATGGAGACGTACTAAGTGTGCAGAGAACACTGCTACAAAGGCTAGCTAAAGCTACTGTATTATGGTAAGGTAACTAAGCTAAATGTTTGTTAATACACAACTTTATTGACCTCGGTCAACGTGGCAGTGTCGCATCCCCGTTACTTACAAATAGATCGACGTTCAGCGTGAGAGCCTTTATTATGAGGTGTTTTGTGTGATCTCTTTTCATTCATTTGGCCAAATGTCCAATGTTTCTACTGCTCACCGCTTCTTTAGATTAGATTCGACTGTCATCTCAGAGATGGAGATCCTCTGATCTAAAGCTCTAGTTATGGATTGATGGACCTTTTATCTTATGGTTTATAAATCATGAATACAAATTAAAAACATTTACATTTGTTCTCAGAATCCAGTATTACAAGACAAAAACTTGGTAATATCCATTCACCAACTTCACCATGATGTTACAGAACCAATGTTGCTACAGGAGACAAGATGACTAATAGCATGAATACTACGTGTTGCAGCAGATGATGACCTATATTGTGGCTCCTATGTGTATCCCAGTTCCAGCATGCACTCAGACGGGGACAGTGGGCTGGGAGGCCTGGAGGCCCAGCTGGCCAGTAAAGAGAAGGAGTGGAAGGAGCTCTTGGCTGCAAGGGATCATCAGCTAGAGAGTTCCCTCAATAAGGCCCAGGAGGAGTGTTTCTCCCAGAGGTACTGCTCTGCGTCCACCTCACATCAGAAAGCAGTAAATGTGACGGTGCACCTCAGCTTTTAGCTGGAATATTCCTTTCGAAATGTAGGATTTGAGGATGTTCCCCAGTCTCTGACTTTCACAGGAACAATACCATAGTTGTGTGGATTATTGTCAGGGTGCAACACAATTATTTCCCCTTTCACTTAATCTGTTGATTATTTAGAAGTTAATTGATTCATCTTTCAGTATAGGAAATATCAGAAAATGGAAAAAAAAACATTGTCCATCACAATTGTCCCTAGCCTAATGGGACGTCTTCAAAGTCGCTTTTTTTTTATTTGACCAATGCAAAACCCAAATCTATTCAGTTTACAATGATATACAACTGAGAAAAGCAGCAAACCCTTATTTAACAATAATGTTTAGCATAATTGCTTGATAAAATACGGAAAAGATTCATTGATAACCAAATAAATGTTCTGCCTATCAACCGACCCAGCAGTCGTATCAGCCTAGTCTTCCGCCATGTCTTCTCTATGTGCCTATCTAGTCTGTGGAGTGTGAGACTCTTCTCTCTTTGGATGGAAAGTGTTTTGTCTCTTGACTTTGTGTAAAACAGAGTTTAGTTGTAATGAAATAGAATTAGAATTGCTTCACCTGCTGAAGTGTTGTGTGTGAAAGGATGATGACATAACAACAGGTAGAATATTTTAACTCTTACCCCAAGTGAGAAAAGAACACATTTCCTCACCTACATGTAATGATATCTATGCATGCAGATAGCTTATTTGCACAGGCTTTGAAATGTGTGTCAGAGATATCGACCTCCAGCCCAATACAATGGAGGTCTGTGGATTATCAAGAGTAACCAGGACATTGTATCTGGAAAGACTCATTGCTATAGCATGCTATTGAAATGTTTAAATGTCATTGTCAATGGCGTGAGCACCACAAGCTAAATTCTATCCTCCTCCACTGTAGTGGGGTGGAGGCAGGAATGTCAGAGAGATATCTCACAGTCTGAACAAACACAAACTCAAACACTGGGCTTCATGCAAGACACACTCATACTAACACATTTGTTCTTAAGCTAACGAGGATTTGTGTCTTTGACCTTATTTTTTAGGTACAACCAAAATTCTTGAGGGGTTCAGACATTTTATATATTATAGATATGCATCTATTTTTTTAGCTACTTTTATGCACATACAATTTCAATAGTTGTTTATTTTCGCTTATCTTTTTGAACCATTGTTGTCCTTGATTTATCTGTATTTCTGTCTGTCTAAATGAAGACTTGGACTTCATGCAAAACATTTTCATATTCTCACCCTAAATCTCTCTTTTACTGTGAGCTTTGCTGGTGCGAGCATTTGAAGATGAACTTCTCTCTTGATTTATTACCTCAGTAAACATTGTAAACATGAGTTTATGGTCTCAATCTCTAGTTTCAAGTCTTCTTCAATACAGCATGATGTTCATTTAGTACATTATGGTCCATTTAGAGTCAGACAGACCATAAAGCAGGGGATGCTTTCCCCAGCCTCACCTGATGCTTCCTGTCTGTCATCAAGTCATTGATCCACTGTGAACTTATAATAGAGGACTTCTGGTATGAAGCCGGTTGCCCAGGCTGCTAAACAAGCTGGAGATGTTGCCTCGATCTACAATTCTATTTTCAATATAACCTCCAATCTGGATATTAGATTCAGACAATGTACATCAAATATGAAATGCTTTGTCCAGGGTAACAGACTCATTAACGCTAACTGCGCTAGCTGCATTTGAAAAAGTTGCTGCACCGCAGACATTAACAACTACATTGATAACAAAGGATTTGAGGGCGCAAAAGACGTGGCATGTATCCCAGTCCTTATCTGAAGAAATTAATAGTTTATTCCTCTTTTTCTGTATTCAAGGCATCGTTTCAAACTACTTGCCTTGAAAAGAGAAAAAGAGAAGCAAACTATTTATTTGGAGTATTAAGTATCTTTTGCCTGGATGTGCACACACTTGGTCCCTCTTCCACAGATAGAAGTTGGACAGCGCCATGTGTGTGCGATGGTTTTAATGACACACAAATAACATACAGCTTTCACTTACTGTCCAGCCAGCCATCTTGGATTTTGAGGTTGGAGTTTGTGAGGTTCTGCCGACTTTCCGAGGTGGAAATCTGACTTCAGGGGGCTTTCAAGTTGAAATTCTGACTTCCACATTGAAATGGAATGCCCCATTAGCTTCTAAACCAACCACCTGCCTCCTCCTACAAGCTAAACTTTTTAAAGATCGTTGGTCATTTCCTAAAATGCAGAATGTACTTCATTTGTCATTTACAAATAGCTCTGTCCCCACGTGCCTTAAGTCTGCTGTGGTTCAACTTTTACTTCAGAAACACACCTGTAGATCCATGGTCTCTGGATAAGAATCGACCAGGTTCTAACCCACATATTTAAGAGTGATCTTTTTGAACCTTTTCAGTCTGCTCTCAGGTGCTTTCACTGCTCTCCACTGAAGCTGCACTTACTGAAGTGGTGAAAGAACTTGTGCTTACTATGGATTCAGATTCCACATCAGTGCTTCTATTACTGGATCTCATTGCCGTTTTTGATACCATTGATCATTGTATACTCGTAGACCGACTGGAAAATCAATTTGCCGTCTCTGGCCTGGCTCCCGCCTGGTTAAAGTCTTACCTATCTGAGAGAACTCAGTGTGCTCCTTTCATCCAGACTGAACGTTTCCTTTTTTAGTCCTAAAAGTGACTTGACTTTACTTACATGAAGTGATGTCAGTCTTTTTGAGTAAAGTGATGGCCTATGAATTCTTTTGTAACACTTCATTTGTCAGAGAACGTTACCAGAAACTCAGGGAAGATTTCGAGTTCAACCTGGCCATCCTGGATGAACGAGACAGAGAGCTGGAGAGATCCGACGTCCTGATGGCCAGAGCTCTGACTGTGGAGCATGACAGGTACTCTTCATCTCGCTCTGCTCAATCCAAACTCATGTGTAACATGAAGATGACAGTGAAATGGAAAAAATAGGAACATATTTGCATGTAAAATAGCAGTAGAAGATAGCACTTAAGAAAATGTATGAAAAATCTATTCAAAACTAAAATATAAAATACTCAAATATATACATGCAATATATGATAAATGAAAAGAAATGAGAATGTGAGAAACAACATAACTCAAGAATTGACAATTTGACCTAAATGTCTAATAGAACAAATTATTTTGGACAGACATGGATGTAAAGTGCTACTTGGTGCTACTGGTTGACTTTTTGCTTGTGTTCTTTGTATGGAAAGTGTTCCCGTCATGGGAAATACACTTCAAATCAAGTGTATTATTGTCATTATTATTGATATTATTATCATTAACAAATTATGAAATTGTCATGGATTAATTGTGTGTTGATTGATTTCAGCAGAAGCAATAATCCAGTGCTTTATGCATTTCATTAAAGAGTGTACAGTAACGTCCCCAGCAGACACAGCAGCTATCTAGATGGACTGATACTGAAATACTGGTGTTATTTGCAGGCAGCGGGAGCTGAACCGGCTCCGTGTGCAGGTCTCTGAGCTGGAGAAGCAGAGAGCCACAGAGACTGAGGAGAGGCAGGAGCAGCTCAGTAGAAGTCGTCTGCAGCTGGACGAGCTCAAGCGGTGAGTCAGAGGGAAGACACTGAGAATAATGTGATAAATGATGGCACACTCTGAACTTACCATCATAACATGGCCACTGTCAACCCCAGCGCACAATTACAATGAAATGCCTTAGCTTCATGCAGTATTTGTGTTGTTTTAAATCAAACATAAAAACAAAGTTGGAGACTGGGCTTGAACTAGGCTCCATATAAGAGTCCAGCTCTGCAGTCAGCTCTGTGAGCCATTGGGAAGAAAGAAGGGAGGGCCACTTCTGTAAGCCGGCTTTTTCATTTTCAGTGTTTGTTTGAATTAATTATGTGTGTCTGCCTTCTAAATGGAAACATGAAATATAAAAATGAACAAACATATTTTCTATATGTTTTAACTCCTCCGTGCTCTTAAGTAAAGGTTGCTGTGACAGGGGCTGTGTTCTGGTCCTTTGTGGGTGGGGCCTATTGGCACCAGAGGTGTGAGGGTTAGGACCACCCAACGTGTCTGTGCAGCTGGCGGCGGGGCCATCCAAGGCTACATCCACTAATGCCTTTTAGTTTTAAAACACATTCTTTTTGCTACGCTTAGCGTCCACACTACGCCGGTGTTAAACCCCTAAAACAGAGACTTTTGAAAACATTGCTGACCCCGTATTAGTCCTTGGGGATCACATCAGCCGTCATCACATCAAGCCTGCGACACGGCAACGCTGTAAAAGCCGCTGATAGACAGGCCTCAGGTCTGTTTCACTCGTTGCTGTGGAAGCGTCTGAGTAAACTACAGTCACGTACACGGACACGGCTGCAGCGCTCGCCTGTGTAATGGTTGTCTTTTCTAGGTTAGGCTGCAATAGTAATGTGCGTGATTGATAACCTCTACAGCCTATACTTCTACATAATTCTCTTTCATAATGTGCTTGGATATTATTTCTGGCCTACACAATTCAAGTAATGTTTTAATACAGTAATTATTTTACACATTCATAATAAGTTATTTTTTTGACACCAATTAGAAAAACGTCAGTTCCATGCTGTAAAGAACTGTGCTCCACTTAAATGTGCAAAATAGGATGAGGAAAACATAGGTCATCTCAACATCCTTCATTTTGAACCATTTTGCTCATTTCAAATCTAAACTGACCATGTTCTTTGCTCACAGAACATATCCCGTCAGATCCTTGCATCCCTCCACTGGATGCAGATCTGAAGATTTTAGACATTACTTACTACTTTTAACTGAAATAAAAATACATTTTCTAAGAATTACTGTAAATGTTGTTTGTTTGTTTTGACCTCCATACAAATTTGGTCAAAATGGTCATTCCCAAAACTCCATCTTTACTCTTTGTTCATTTTTTGCCACAACCCCTAAATTGAAGTTCTCCAGATGTGTTGGTACTGTAAGGCAGAGATCAGAGGAGTGTGTGTATATTGCTAGTGGATTCAAATGGTAAAGGAGATCAACACTGAGCCTTTTTCTTACTTGGTCAATGTCATGGTACTGTAACTTAGTGTGTGTGTGTGTGTGTGTGTGTGTGTGTGTGTGTGTGTGTGTGTGCCCGTGTGTGTTTGTGTGTCTTGTTGTGACTGGAATGTAGCTCTAAGGCTGGTGAAATTCAAAAGCAAACTGAGGAGTATGAAAGGATGAAATGGGATTTGCGGTGCAGAATACAAGAGGTGGAAGGAGAGCTGACCCTACAGAGACAGGTGAACACACACGCACACACACACACACACACGTTCATTCCTCTGAAGGTCTGAATGTCCCATGTCTATATATAATGTTAGCCATGTATATATCTGTTGTTCACAGTTGTGAATAAAACTATCACAGCCCCAGAATAAACAATCGATATGACTCTGTAGAGATGACATTGGGCTACTGACAGATAAGTGCAGCTATGCCATAGAGCAACTCTATATCTTGTGTTACAGTTCTCTCTCTGTGCAGTGGAGAGGACTGACATAACGGGTAGAGCAGCCAGACATTGAGAGGGGATCAGCAGACCTTTTAGGATGAACCCACATAAGAGAGCTCGGACTCTCACTGGTGTCTGTTCCACTGAATTAGCTGCCTTTGTTATAACTTATCATGCACAGTACATTTCCAGGAATGAGTGTGTGTGTGTGTGTGTATGTGTGAGATGCTACATATCTGTTTGCCAGGTGATAAATAGGAGGGAATCTTGTCCGCTAGTGTTTCCTCTTGTGCTCATTAAATGACAGCATAAAAGCTTTGTTAGCATCCTCATTTACTGTATCCATAATGAAGAGGGGAGCTCAGTAATACTGGAAAGGACAAATGACTTATTGTGTACAATTGTTTAAATTGAACTGTACATTTGACTTGTTTCCAATAAGTTTGTTTTAACATTGTGTTGTAGCACAAACAAATTGTGCTACATTTGAGCAGTTGTCTAATCTTTTTCATATCTGTACAATGTGCTCTACTAAACGTTCATTCAACCTGAGTTTGCATGCTTGACCTATATGAGACTGCTGTGACTCGTGGAGATCTGGTTCAGAGGTGGGAGACACACGGGAGTCACTCAACTACAACATAACAGCAAAGAATGAAAATGTATTGACACTGAAAATAACATGTATCAATAAATAATGTCAGTCTGACAAAATAAGTGGCAATGGTATGCAAACAGTTTCATCATGAATTCTCTGACCCAACACATCTGAGGCTATGTTCATCTTTACTCTCAGTTACTGCTTTAACTCTGATTAATGTTCATTTTGAGTGTCTTTTAGGAGGATATTATAATTACACAGTGTTAACAGTGAGTCAAAATATAAATTAAAACGTTTATTTTATTGGCAAACTGAAGATGGTATATGCTGTCAAATGAATTGTAATAACTTTCTGTCTGTTTAGTGTTATACCTGTGGACATGTCTTACACATTCTGTTCCTTCCTGACACAGAGAGGATTGTTGCTTCTTCTATTTGGTTCATGTTGTTTTCATCAACCGTCACTGCATCCACTATCAAATGTTGGAGAGCAGTGATCTCTTCTTGATTTGTGCTGTAAAGTAATTTAAGTTTGCCCTGTGTAGCAACCAAGCAGAATCTGAATCAGTACCACACAACACAAAACACAAAGAGGAGGCTGCTCGGACCGAGCTGTGCTTTGGGATGTTGTGTTTGTGTTTAGTTCCAGCCTGTGTTTAATGATGAATCTGTAATGGATCTCCTCTGGTCAACAGGAGATGACAGCAGCTTCTGACTGTGAACTCAGAGAGCGGGAACATGAGTTCAACTTGAAAATGGATGAGATGCGCACTGTGGTGCTGTCTTGTCAACTAAAGGTGAGGAGAGTGAAAGAATGCTGTTTCTCTGTAAACAAGATGTAATTTTACTCTAGTGACAAGTCCATCTGTGTTGTCTATAAATACCAGTAAGTTGGACAGAAACACTCATGTACTCATACACATATATGCAAAGTCGTTCTGTTATTCAAAATTCACAACTTGTTTAAGTATCCAGACTATTCATTTATAGTTTAGTAGTATTCTAAATCTAAGTAATCCATATAAATATTGATTACATGATTTTCTTGTTGACCTTTAATCTTCGAATGGCTAGTCCTTCACACCAAACGTCATCATAATTTGTCTGTCTGTGTGTGTGTGTGTGTGTGTGTGTGTGTGTGTGTGTGTGTGTGTCCTTGTCCAGGTGAAGCTGCTGTCTAAAGAGACTGAAGTTCACCTCCAGGCTCAGCATCAGTCCACAGAGGCTGTCAAAGCTTCTAAGGAGTTCTGTCAGCAGATACAAACCCAGCTGTATCACAAAGACCAGGAGATCAAAGACCTCACCGCTGTCAAGGACCACAAGTATGCTCCTGTACGGTGTGTCTGTGTGTGTGTGTGTGTGTGTGTGTGTG
>NW_022280106.1:1165370-1198924 GCF_004355925.1 Anarrhichthys ocellatus | reverse complement strand
GGGGGGGGGGGGGGGTTTTGTGTGTAAGATTTTGTGACTATTTTCTGTTTTAGGATAAAAGAGCTTGAGGACAAGCTGAAATGGATGGAGACTAAATTGAAGAAAGAGGAAGAAGACCACATCAAGAAGTGAGTCACTGATAACAGTTAATAAACTCCAGCTGCTAGCCAGATATTGTACTGAGAGAAAGAGAGAGAGATAGAGATTTAAATATCAAAAGAATGGAAACACGAGAGACCTGTGTCTGGTTCTTATCAGTAGTGTCATCTACACTTGTGTGTAGAATGTGTAAAGTTCTTTTCCAGTGAAATACCTGGAGCTATAGGCAGCAGATGCCTCGGCTGTGTCCAGACCCCAGCGTGTTGTGTGCTGATCGGACGTGGCTAACAGAGATCCTGTGAGATGGTCACTGTGGCAACAACAACAATAGGAGGGAGCACAGCAAAGGCAAAACTAAAACATCGGGGAGGACGAGCTGGTGTTTGGAACAGGCTGGGAACCCAAGTCCTCCTTCTACCCCAGACCAGGATCCAACCTGCAGCTGTACAGTCCTTGTAAGGATGATCTCAGGGCAAGGATCAGATCCGAACAGGACCTGGGAGACTGTGGCATCCTCTGTGTCACTGGGACTTGGCTCAGCCACCAGGTGTCGGATCAGGCTGTCCGACCATCAGAGTGCTTCTCTAATTTCTGTGTGGACGGAGCAGAGGAGTTCGGCAGGTCAGAGGCTGGTGGAGTCCGTCTGGTGATGAACAACAATTGGTGTAATCCCAGAGAGACTAAAACCTACTCCTGCTCATCTGAACCTTAAAAAAGTTCCACCTAATGTCTAAAAACACATGAGCTTTTCCATCAGAGGGTGGGGTCCCAACAAGACAGATTATTTGCCATCTTCTTCATTCCGGAATGTAAACAAAGGGAGAGAGGTCATGTGACTGCCCTATCAGCGGCTACGCTACTGGATGATCTAGACATGTGGCTCGTCGACCCGGATATGTTCAACTAATAAAAAAACACATAGTCAACAGAAGTTTAGTATGATATTCCAAATATGAATGAACTGCTAATTTATAATATACATAGAGTATATAACAGTTCTTTCTAGAATGCTGGCTCATTAAACTGTCACACAGTTAGACAGCAGGTGATTGGTTGCCTGAGTAAATGCTGTGTCAGCCTACATACAAGGAACACTTTCTTTCCTTACCCTGTATGTCCTGTAATAGAAATATAGTAATAGACAAAAAAAATTATATTTCTGTTAGTGTTTTAACCTGTTACCACAATTAACTCCCACATGTCCGCTCTCCTGCTGTCTCACTTCCTGCCAGGCTTTGTGTCCACATCGCCAACTGTGCAGTGCATCATGGCTGGACATTTGTTTCAGTTGATAGGGTTTACATTCACACACAAAGTCAACAAGGTCAGTCTCCACAAAACAAGTTTAGCAGTACTCTGCAGAAGGTCAGTCAGTCATTTACACAGGGTTAAAGCTGAATTCCTGGCCATTTATACTTGTGACTTTTTCATGTGTAAGCATGTGCATAACTGTGCATGGACAGGGAAAATATCGCTGTGACAGTAGCATGGTAGCAAAAATGTCATTTGTTTTGCTTGAGGAAGAGTGAGAGCAGTGGAGAATCCTTTCACTTTTCTCCATTCCATTATCCAAACCGCTTATCCTATTCAGGGTCGCGGGGCGCTGGAGCAGATCACAGCTGACGAAGGCAGGGTACACCTAACCCGGGCCCCTCTTGCTGTGAGGTGACAGTGCTAGCCACTACACCACCGTGCAGCCCCCTTTCACTTTTCTCATCCCATATATTTTATCTTGTTCTTCCCTTTTGATATTTACTGTGGAAAAAAGAAAAGGTGATGTGTGATCATCAGCTGATCAGCTGGTAATTGTTTTTATTATTTAGAATTTGGGGAGGGCCAACAAAAAACTGACGCTCTTAAGCTCCTCAGCCACCTCTAAAAGCTGGCTCCACCTGTTTCTCTCATTCAGCTACAGTGGTAATAACTCTTTATGTTACCTTGTGCATAAAAGACCTTACCGGTACCATCGGCCCTAAATGTCTCCAAGTGTCTAACTGTATGGCTGTTTGTGGACAGATCTGAGGAGGCGGTCCAGGCCCTGAATGAGTGTGGTGCTCAGCTAGAGGCTCAGCGTCAGGCCCACACAGAGCGGCTGCAGAAGGCTGAGGAACACATTGTCAAACTACAGGGTGAAGTAGAAGTTCTGGCTGCACAGCTACGCTGCAGACAGAAGGAGCAACAGGAGGCCATGCAACAGAAAGACGAGACAATCCAGAGGTGAGAAAGAAAAAAAAGAATAAATCATCATATTGGCATTAACAAACCTGGTGCATGTGGCTGCTCATTCAGTGTGTGAGTCTGTGTGTTTTCTAAAGGCTCCGCACAGAGGTGGAAGCAACCCAGACTGGCTGGGACAAGTACATCAGTCAGTTCTCCAGTGAGATGGTTGTCAAGGATACAGAGATCATCACCCTGCACGAGAGAGAAACTAAATTTAATACTGAGCGGGAGAGGAGCAGGGAGGAGCTGGAGAGGTGAGAAGGCAGCAGCAGCATGGAGATATAGTAAGCAAGGAGGAGGAGGAGGCAGGTAGAGACACATTCATTTAGTACCACGAGAACAAAGAGGTTACAGTGAAGGCATTTGGTGAGATCTTTGAAGATATGAATTATGCCAACTAGTCTGAATTGCTGTTATGATTCATAAAATGTGTGTGTGTGTGTGTGTGTGTGTTATCAGGTACAAGCAGCAGCTGAGTGATGGTTTGAAGAGAGAGAGGGCCTTAGAGCAGATGCAAGTCCAGGTTGAGCTGGAGTGGCAGAGACGCTGTGAGGACATGAAGGCCCGACACTACCTCGCCAATGAGCAGCTGATACAAGACCTGACCCAGGCTAGAGACCAGGTCAGAACTGTTTTTTAGGAAACAAGGCAAATAGCACCAATCTGACACATTATATTATATAAGTACACTACCAGGCATACACAGGTCTCCACCTGTGTATGCCTGGTAGTATCGCAGCTTGTGTGTTTGCAAGCTGTGTTTGAGGTGGACGCATGTTAACAGAGGTTATACAGAGGGTCGCTGTCCAAGTGTCCATATGTCAATGTGTCCTTGAGCAAGACACTGAACCCGGACCCTTTACAGCAGCCCACTGCTCCTAATGCTTAGGATGGAAATGTATGTATATCACCATTGAAAGTTATGGTAAATGGTCTTGTTCTTGTACAGCACTTTTCTAGTTTTCCGAGCACTCAAAGCGCTTTCACACTACATGTCATCATTCACCCATTCACATACTGATGACATGTAGTGTGAAAGCGCTTTGAGTGCTCGGACTCTAACTAACATCCACACCGTAGGCACAGCTACGGGAGCAACTTTGGATGAAGTGTCTTGCTCAAGGGCACATCAACATGGACTAGCGGATCGAACCCCCGATCCCCTAATTGAAGGACGACCTGCTCTATCAGTGAGCCACAGCCACCCCAATGTATTATGTGTTCAGCTAGATTTATTGAGGTCATCACAATTTTCAACAGTCAGTATTGCCAGACCTGCTGCTCCATCTTCATCTAAAAAATGTAATATAGTGATTTTATAAGTCATAGTTTTTCTGCGGTGGACTCTGATATTGTGGAATTAATGTCACAGCTCTGCCACCATTATCCTGTTCTGTCTATCTCTCACTCACCTAATCAGTTTATTCAGTGCACCTGCCAGTCACCCACCTCGTCAGCTCACTCTGCTGCATCCACTATTTAAACCCCAGTCACACACGCACTCACTGCCAGATCATTGTCATGTCTACCCGCCCGTTTGGCTCGTCCTGTTCCCGGTTTCCCCGGCTGCCCGCCCTGCCTCATTCTGCTGGATTTTCCCCCTCGTCTCTTGTCTCGTCTGTGGATTCCCTCTTGTTCCTGTTCTGATTTCATTACCCATTAAATACCTGCTTCATTCAACTTCTGGTCTTGTCTGCATTTGAGTCCTCCACCACACCCCGTGACAATTAAGATATCATGACTTCATGGCGATAATAGAAATTCCCCAGGATCAACTTATTTTGATAAAATCTTATATTGATGTAAAGTGAAAGGACCTTGAAAGAATGAGAATTGTTTCTCGTTTTAAAAAGAAACGTTTTTAGTCACGGTGGCAGTAATACACTGCCTTAGTAATACAACTGTCCCATTGCTAGTGGACTGAGTGTTTTTGCAGTTCCAACAAATCCAAAAATGTAATCTGTCCTCTCTCTAATTGATCACGTTTAAATCAGGATGTTCAGTGTGTGGGTCAAGTAGGTCATTAATAATACAGGGTGACAGATTTACTAGGCTTCCAGTGTTATTCCACTGTGTCAGATACATATTCAATCAACATTTAAAGCAATTAGGGGGATCTATTGGCAGATGTTTTCTGTAGTGTATAATCACCTGAAAATAAGAATCGTGTTTTTGTTACCTTAGAATGAGCAGTCACAGTTATCATGTCTCCTCCCGTTGGTTGCACAATCCTCAAATGCATAATGTAAGAAGATGGTCACACCTTACTGCTGACACACAGTGCACATAAGACACTGTGCCTGCTGGCCGGCACACTTGTTTAAATCTCATGTGTGACTCCGGATGCAGACTGTATCACAAACAAGAAGTAAACTCTGTCTGATGGTGAGCAAACAGCAGCCTTGTAGTGTGATTAATTTATAATCTCCAACTCGTTTGGGCAGTCAGCACTAAAAGCTAAACTATTAGTACTAAAGCTTAATGTTGGTCTCTTTCAGGCTAAAGCAGAGCTGAAGGAGAAAGAACAAGACCTGCAGGATTTGACTGTGTTACTACGTTCTGTAAAAACAGAGAGAGACCAGGCAGTACAGGTGAGAGAACATCCACCTCACACTGTGCAGACTGATAGAACCATCAACAAGTACTAACACAGTAACAAAAGCAAATTACTGTTCACCTACAAGGAAAGGGTTCTGTCCTGATGAGTGTGAAATCCGCCTGCTGTTCATTAATCCTCCACGTCTTTACAGAGTTTTTAGATTGTGTGGTGAACTGTTTTTCTTGTTTTCACACGTGCACACAAACACACAGAATCTCTGAGCATGTGTTGCACTGATTCCAGTCACACAGAATGAGCAGCACTAGAGTGGTGTGTGGTCTTCACTGTCCAGTTTCTGGTTGTAGATCCATCATTCCTTTATCTGCATTCTCTCCTGATGTGACACATCTGGTTATAAACGTATCAAAGAAAGAGGTCTGAAGAGTCAGAAGAGGAATGGCCTGTTGGCAAACCAATGCTGTAAAGTGCTCCAGCCAAATCGGCATATATTATGTTACTTCTATATTGCATATGTCACATGTGTTGCAATACACTGTTTCCTTTATGTTAATAAATTGCCGTACATGTCTCATCTCGAATAAGAACAATATCACTTTAGATTACGGCCCACGTGTATGGTGTAATTATTTTCAATTTACAGTCTTATTGTCTGTACTAACAGTGTACCAGTACAGTACGTACCAACACAGTAATGTACTGTGGGAACAAGGTGTAAAGTTAGATACAATCTGGGAACTTCGACAGAATTTATGCTGTAGGTTTTTTTTTATCTATTCTAATATTACAGGAAAGCTAGACATTTTTTGGGGGAAGAGTGAATTGCATTTTATAAATATGCTGTGATTTCTTTCAAAATGACGTTACATACACAGGAGGGGTACAGTTGATAATTCCTAAATGACAGGTTAACCTATAGGGCCCTAGCCCTATTTTTAGGCCGCTGCTCGAAAATTGCATACCCATACTAAAGAGAGTGTAGATCTCTAACTACAAGGTCTATTTTAATAATTCTGATGGTTAAATACAGGAAAAACTTGTGAGACACTTGTTCAGATGTGTAAATATTGTGTATATGTTACTGGTTAATAGTGAATGAAGATGGAACACAGCTCAAATTGAAAAGTTTCAGGTTTGCCTGAAAAAAAAGCACTTGTATTGAAAATATTTATTTGAAATAATGCAGATACAAGCCTACAAATACGCCACAGTCATAGCACATGTTTTACATGTCTCCACAAACAAATTTTACTTCGATTGAGTGAAGCAGGCCAGCATAATAGAGGTTTGAGTACGGACAGTCAAGCCAAATTCTCATTTTTGGAACCAGCTGTTGCGCTGGTTTTTATATATTTATATATATTTTGTATAGTATTTAACTATATATTTCACTTGTTGTATCAGTACTAGTGTTCAATACATCCTAATACAGCAGTTTGGCATCATTTTGAGATCTCATATCTCTCCTCCATGGAATTTTATTA
Organism: Anarrhichthys ocellatus; assembly: GCF_004355925.1. NCBI lineage: Eukaryota > Metazoa > Chordata > Actinopteri > Perciformes > Anarhichadidae > Anarrhichthys > Anarrhichthys ocellatus. The sequence goes on along the minus strand of NW_022280106.1, from coordinate 1,192,564 downwards.
TCTCAGTCTGAGTCGATGGAGACCTTTTTAAGGCCTGCGGTTGGCGGATTTCATCATGTGACACCTTGTTCAATGCGGAAGAGACTCAGGCAAGCAGTATGCGGGTTATTTAGTAGATTGACAGTTTTTAGCCACTAAAAATCCTGATCTGTGCAGCCCAACCCCCACGTGTAAAATCATTGGCCCAGCAGGGAAATGCTGACCATTTCGTCATAGTTTCGACCAGGACCTTAATTTTAACACGGCATGCAGTGCAGGAGACGGGACTATACGGCTGAAGCGGATTACAATCAATTTCGAGTGTTTTTCGTCACGAAAATTACCTAAAGGTACGATGCGTTTCAATTTTTTTGCTGGGGAGTGGTTTGTTGTTCGTTGGCTTTATGTATGTAACTTTTGAATGGATTGACAGAGAGGAATGAGGAAGCTGTGATTCGACGCGCGGTCGATTCCTCGTGCTTTTTCATGTATCCATCCGCCATGATAGCTGCCAGCTTTGTGATGAGAGATGCAAACGGAGTGCATAGGTCGCCGATTTGTGGCGAAAAATACGTGATATTGTGGTAAATCTTCTAGAGATATTAGTTTGTATATAATTGTGTTTGCAGTGTGTAAAATGGTTTACATGACTATGTTGCCCAGAATCTCTTTGTTTTTTGGTATATAGCATGTGTGTAGCATTAATTTATATTAGTTTCTGAAAAGTTCATTTAAGACACGCTGTACGCTCAACTTTTCTAAAAAGCCCCCCATCTGGGGCTCCCGGGTCCAGAAGGAGAATATGTGCATGTGATGTTTCTCACATTGTATCAGAAGATAATAATGCTGGGTAGATGTCCCTTTTACTCCTCCTCATAAGGGTTAACTGACCTATTACAGGCTAACCTCCCCTACAACCATATATAACATGGGGGTATCTGCTAGAAGCTGTCCTGTGTTTAGGCCTTGGCCTTTTCTTCGAGTATCCTGAGAGGTATGATGGCCTTTCAGGATACGTTACAGGAGATGTTGGGCTCAGGGCCAACATGCCAGCCTTTGTGCGAGAAAACACGTATCAAGTTCCTGTCTGTGTAAACCTTCTCCAATGACTCCAAAAAACACTTAAGCTAAATACCTGGAATGACGCTCTACATAGCAAGGCATGATATATCTGATGACTTATTATTTAAAGAAATTAGGCTGCATGTTCTAACCTCGTGTGATAATATTAAACCATTTCATCTGCCATGTTCAAACGATACAACACGGATTAAGATGTTTACAGCTAGTCCACCATGTTTCAATGAGAACGAACCAAAGTGACCGTTTTAAAGCTCAAACGTCAGATGGTCTCACAGCTGGTATTTTTGCAGACTGTCGAGATAGCAGGAACGCCAAATAAAAGATTCATCATGGGAACATACTGTACATATGTTGATCAGATGTTCGGTCATTGTGACTGAAGCTGTAGGTTGAAGCAAAACACTCAAGTGAGAGCAGCGTAATCCATCAGGAGACCACAGCTTCCTGAGAAGGTCAACGTCTCCTGTACACTGTTGACAAGAGAAGAGTTTGAGCACAGAGCTCAGATGACTGTTAGTTGGAACACAAATTGTCTTATCGAAAGCTATATTTTTGATAGAAGTGATCACAATATATGTAATTTACATTGTGACATCGATGTGTATTGTGATATATTCATTTCTCACAAATAATGAAGTAGAGTGATTAAACCACCATAATCAGTATACTGAATTTTACCTTGGGGCACCACCCTTCCAAAAGTGAAAATGATGGCGAATAAATTCATTAAGTCTCATTCTGGAGGTTGCTTCTATGTTCTTGACTCGTGAACAGTGACTGTAATATAATGAGGAGGCGCCAGTTCGCCTTGAGCAAGGCCCCAGAACCCTGATACTGTTCCCTGGGCGCTGTATCTGCCCACTGCTGTGTGCTGTGCTGTATACAATGTGTGACAATGGGTGACCGTGGCTAAGTGGAGAGCAGGGCCGTCCTTCAATCAGAGGATCGCTAGTTCCATGTCGATGTGTCCTTGAGCAAGACACTTAATCCCAAAAATTGCTCCCGTAGCTGTGCCTACCACATTACGGTTTATGAATGTGATAGAATCTAAATTGTAAGTCGCTTTGGATAAAAGCTGCTTAATGTAACATACTAAAGAAAATGAATAAATGTGATGATGAATGCAATGAATGAATGCAAAGATGAGCAAATAATGAAATGAAATAATGAAATATGTCCTGGTAAACCTGTGATGTCCCTTGTGTTTGACTGTGTTATCTTCCCACAGGGTCTCACACCAAAGGTAGATTATCTGGCATCAGAGGAGATTTATTGTCTACAGCAGCAGAACAGCGTCCTGCGGGCCGTGGTTACTGAGATGAGGAAGGACACGGAGGCTCTCATCCATCACCTACCCCATCCTCAGGCCCAGCCACAGGCCTCCTCTCCTCAGCCAGTTCAGCATCCAGGAGCCCCTGCCGCCGCCGCCACCTCCATCCCTCCTACAGCTAACACTCAGATGGCACAAGGACCACCGGACCAATCCGCTAACATCTCCTTCAAAGTCAGCCCAGCAGGTGTGGAAAGCACTCTTCTATACTGAATTTGATCATACAGCATCTTTCTGTGAAATAAACCATAATTATTACTGCATGTGCTTTGGCAAGCTGCACTGACCTTTTTATTTTTTAGCTCCGGGGGCCTGTTTCACAAAGATTTACTTTCACTGTGACTTAGATCAAACTAATAGTCTAAACCAGATCAGATAGACTAAATGAATCTGTTGCACAACCGTCTATCTAAAAGGTGACATATTATGCAAAATGCACTTTTTCATGGCTTTTCAACATTGATATGTGTCTACAGACCCCCAAAGTATGAGAAAAGACCATCCTCTCTAATTTTCTCATGCTCCTTTTATCAAAAAACAGTTGAGTTTGCTTTTTTCTCTGGCTTTCTCCGCCAGCAAAAAAAATATAAAATGGACCAACATCACCAACACTTTTGGTGCATCCATCTGTAACCATAACACTGACCATATACGGGGATGCAATTAAGAGACTTGGGATGTACCCTGTGACCTCAGAGCTCCATCACCAGCTGACACAACTTCAGTATACATCAAACCCTTTACTCTAATGGAGGACACGACGAGAACTGTTTACAACAGAGTTAGAGTTTCTACTTTGTGCATTATGTACCCAATTTACATTTACATTTCACTGACTATGAATAATGTGCTTTATTTTCAAAGTGGATTTTGGGGATTTTTGAAGTTAGTACTAAGTGTCCTGTGGTGTTAGAAAAATATAACATGTTCTTTTTCCATAGGTTTTATTTTATTACACTGTTTATATGGGTCTAAATTCAATCTTTAGAACATTAATATAGCAGCAAAAAGCTGTTGTCTATGTAAATATATAGTGAAGTAATGTCTACCTGAGCAGAGAATGAAGTCTCTCTCCCTCAGTGTGTTCTTATCAGAGCCTTTCCGTTCTTTGTTGACATTGCGCTCGCTTTTATTGCACGTGAGCATGAGCGTGCCCCACTGGCTAGCTCCCAGCCTCCGCGCTGCACTGCTCTCAAAAGGCGGTTAAAGCTGATAGAGCTGTTCCGATCAGCCTCGTTGGGGAAGCAGTTCCCCTCAGGTGAACTCTGTTAGCTCTGTCAGCACTATTGCCATTGTGTGCACTGCGCTGTTAGCACTGTTAGCGCTGTTAGAACCTTAAGCTAACATGAGCCACTGGCTCAGCTGTCTCCATGTTATGAGCCGTTGAAAGGCAATAACAATGCTCCGAATCTCATATTTTATTTCATGTATGTAGCAATATCAAAAAACCTGTTTCATTTACATCCTGGCTATGATTTTGTAATACTTTACTACAGGTAGTAAATGTGATGTAAACAACACAACTAAATTCCTATTTCACAGTCAAACTTTATTACAGTGTAAAAGGAGGCCAATATGAATTATGCAATATTCTCTTAAGTATTATGAAAGGGTATCAAAGAGATAAACTGCAGCTTTGACAAACATTTCACAGCTTAAATGCAGTGAAGTGTTTATGCATGTGGGGACAGCTGCTTGGGTCAGTGACTGGATGACTCAGTCAGGACCTCAATCAGCTGCCCAGTGCAGGGCCCTGATTTCATGTCTGGGGGTGTCATCAGGGCCAGCAGCCTTACTATTAATCCTGCTTAGTGCAGCACACACACACACACCGGTGAGGGAGAGTGTGAGGGGCTGGTGGTCTGCTGGGACCACAGCCTTGCTAGCCGCCCCCGGATATCCGGATATGAACTGTTGGCCTGAGCGTCACCTGATCATAAAGCGGTGTTACATGCCTTCAGCAGTATGCAAACCTTTCTGTTCATCTATGGCCTCTGATTTGGGAATGTTGTGCTACCTCTATCAATGGTGACTAGGACTGAGTTTCCTTTAAAAAATGGTGCTACAGATACCAATAGAGTACTTCAGATACTCATCATGGGATTGGAAGCTATGTGTGTCCCACTGGCAAGCTGATCACTGCCGCTCTTCACTCTGCTCATACGGCAGTTACCGCTGATGGCTTGAGGCGACAGTGGCGGGATGACGTTGCTTTGGAAGCGTAACTCCCACCCCCTGGTTCCCCCTCAGAGTAACACTGGTAGCTGTTGGAATGTGAGTTGGTTCTGACACTGTTTGCTCATAGATTGTTTGGACGGCCGAGTATTTTTTTAATCCTCATCATTTGCAGCACCAGATGAGTAATCTGTGATGTCAAATGTACAGACAAGTCACCATAGCAGGCTGTTATCCCATATCTTATAATACTCTCTAAGACTGCATGGTAAAGTAGTAACATGAACTACTGCTCAACTCCAAAAAACCTGACCAATCAGAGCAGACTGGACTTTTTGTGAGTGGGACTTTAGAGAGACGGGGGCTTAAACTGACCGTTTTAGACAGTATGAGAAAAAATAATGTGCTTTCTGAACACTAAAGCATGCAAACATGTTTAAGTAGAAACCCAAAATACAGCAACTTGAAATTGAGCATAATATGTCTCCTTTAAATATTTGCCATACATTTTAGGTAAGCTAAGAAAACATGAAAACAGGGCTCTTCAGAGTTAGCCTGGGGTAGGGTGTTGTTAGGGCTTAACATAAGTCAGGCTTATTTATGTCAAACTTGCATTAGACTCATCTAAAGTGAAAATGAAGACTGGCCTGACACTACAGACTGGTCTACAACACCTTTGTGAAACTGTCCCCAGACTACACTCTGGAGCAGGTGTCCCTACTAAAGGCTCGATGCAGGCATCTCGAGGGGCAGCTAGAAGGCGCTACGAGGATGCCCAGCCTGGCCCTAGCCACAGACAAACCTACGGAACATCTGGCATCCTTACTTCCAGACAACACACATCTGCAGAACCAGGGACCTAAAGAAGGTATCTTCCATCTGTTCTTCCAGTGTTGCAGTTTTGGGGTTCACTAGAAACGCTGTTAAAGCTTTACCACCCTTCTATGAACAAAATTGTCATTCAATAATGAAAAGACATGGATTTTGGAGACTAAATTATAAAGGAAAACTATTACTCAAAACATTCAGTTCAAAAATGTCTATATCGGCTTTGAAAATATATTAATCCATTGTTATTACGCTTGTGCCCCCATGTAAGTTCATGTACAGGTATCATATTTTATATACACACTGTAAATTCTAAAATAGTGACTGGGGCCCTGGTTTACCTCCATCTTTTATTTAAAGGAGGCTTATATTAGAGACAACTGTTTAAGTTTATATAGTTATATTTCAGTAGTGGTTGTTGCAACATTATGCTGTTCTACAAACTTCTTACTTCCTGTATCCGTAAATGTCCTGTAGCATTTCAGTGGACAGAATACCTACATTTCCTAATGAGGCTTTTATTGTGAAACATTTGCACATTTCCAATATGGTACTTAACATGTAGCTATTGTAACCTTGTGGCACTTTAATGTTATTAAAAGGTACACTTTGGCTGGGATATTAACACACTTTAAATAATAGCATGATTCAGCTTTCATTTTTCGTCTATTTATATATATATTTATGTATATATCTTAATTTTAACACACATCAGCATTGTTTGCCATAGAAGATAGCCACAAGGTGGCTGAATGCTTTATAGCAATAAAGAAGTTCGTTAGTAATTTAGTGTTAGCTTTAATTACTTGAACTTTAACAAGTTAGATGTATTTTTATAAAAAGGTATTTTGCAGTAACTTTGCTTTCATTCGTCTATGTCCTCTCGTGTGTGGTATGTTATCCTCAGGCGGTCGGTGCTCGGAGAAAAGTGCCAACACCTCTGCTTTGGCAAAGCAGGAGGTCAGAGTGGAACATACGGAGTCTGCTCTGGCCAACCTCATGGAACAGGTGCTGAAGCAAATCAGTAAACTAGTTGAAGTTGACCTGTCAGTTCTATCCAGGTGGCTGCTTGGACCAATGGTGTGGAGTTAAACCTACTGTCCTCATTAGTGCTGACTGTGCACTGTATAACTTTGTCCCAGCAAAAATGATAGTTCATAAAAGGGTCACTTCACCAGCCAGTTATGTGAGATGATGGGGAGAGGTTGTCTAAACTGCTGCAGCAACCCAGTTCCTTCAAGTTCCATCTCATCTTCCTTCCAGAGTGCATTGCTGCGACCGCTTCAGGAGGAGAACCTGTATTTGCGACGGCAGCAGGCCTCAGATCTGATGTCTGGTGGTTTGTTAGAAAATGTGCAGGGTGCTAGAAGCGACCCTCCTCTCCTGCGTACCAGGCTTAAGCGGGCAGCGTCCTGTATCGCCCGTCTGAGCAGAGAGAAACAGCAGCTGATAGAGATGGGGAACCGCCTCCGAGCCCAGATCACCACTGCTGGACCACAGGGTACAATATCAGACACACACACGACCCATCTCTTGGGTTTGTTTGTTCGGTTTTATTTTTTTGCACAGTACCCAAACTGCCATACACAACTAACAAACGCATTTGAAAGACATTTTTAAATATTGTAAACACATCCTTCCAGCAAGTATCTATTTATATTTATATCCAAAGGCTGATACATTGTATTTGTTGTGTAATAGAGCTCCATTATTAGAATAAATCAAATGGCATTATCCTTCAAATACCAAATTGAAGAAATCACACAGACACCAAATTGAACACTTAATTGAAGTGTAAGAGTGGATTGTAAACATTTTAAATAGGATTTCCTCCATATGCTGTCAGTTGTGCTGATTCAAATCTGTGCTAATTTTAGAGGCTGGACTTTGTGGCGCTTGCTGACTTTTATTGCATTTTATTGAACAGTGTTTTTTTAAATGTTGCCTTCCCCATTTATTATAGCTCTACTCATAAGTCATAAGTATTCTATAATAGGGGGCTTTCCATTCTGCTCTTCCTGCCGCCTCTTCCTGCCGCCTCTTCCTGCCGCCTCTTCCTGACGTCTCTTCCTGACGTCTCTTCCTGACGCCTCTTCCTGACGTCTCTTCCTGCCTTCCTTTCCTGAATGAACCAAGGTGCAAAATCAGAAAAGAATACAAAAAAGCCTTTTGATTTATAAAGACAAAGTTGCAAATAGCTTCTAATTCATTCATGTTTCAAACACGCATCACATTTTTTTGACGAGTTTAATTTAATCTACAGCATTACGATCGTACAGACATAATGATAGTTAATAGTTATTATAATAAATCTCTTTCCACGAGCCGGACACTCCTTTTACTGCCCCATCAGGTCACCTGACCAATTACCACAATAGTTTCCGATCGAAGCGGTGTTTCCACCCGATAAAAAATGTTCCTATTGGATACCTCCTCTCTCCTTGCCACCTATGGGATCGGAACATCCTCGATGATGTCAGACCAGTGGCGGCTGGCCAATAGAGGGCCATGGGGCCTGGCCCCACCTTGAGCCACAAAAAAAATAAAAAATAAATTATAATAATCATAAATGATACAAATTGTCAATATTTGTGTTTTTGAACTATGGAATGTACCCAGTAATATGTGTAAAATATGATATCTGCGCAAAATATATGCTTTTCCTGCTCGTGCTCTCCGCCTGTGTGCACAACACATCTTAGAACTCGCAGCTAGGGGGGCAAAATCGTTTTGGCCCAAAAGAGGCGGGTCTATTAGCCAATTGCTGATTAAAGATATAAATGAGTGACATACAAGTTAGCCAATCAGCGTCCTCAAATAGATTCAGCGTGGGGCCAAAACGATTTGGCCCCCCTAGCTGCGCGTTCTCGTCAGGAGAAGTCTCTACAGGCGAGCGCCAGCGCCAGCGCGAGCACTACTCCTCCAAGACCCGTTTGAGAGGAGAACTTTGGCGGAGATTCTGCAGGCCAAAGAGCTGATCCCAGATCAGCCTGACCTCACAATCAGACAGCAGACTAGGAAAGGGAAGCAGTACATGCGAAGCTTCTGTACTAGCTGTACACCAGACAGGTTTGGCTAGCTGCATGACGTCATGCTAATAATTTATTTAGCTTTTTAAAACAACGGGGACAGATCCAGCACGGACAGTTAGGGAGTGAGGGATGAGGAAGTAAGGAAACATGAGAACACCAGGGTAGGGAGTGAGGGATGAGGAGGTAAGGAAACATGAGAACACCAGGACACACATGGAGAACTCTGTCAAGCTACATATTAGGCAAAGTGAACATCTTTTCTTCTACATAGTTGTCCTCAGTCTCATCTGCTTAACTTGGTCATGGAGGCATCAACATGTAATTGAGATGGTAAATTAACAGTGAAAACTCATCATAGAAGTAAACATCAGTATTTATAATTACACTTCATGTTTACTTCTCCTGATCTTTACCTCCTATAACAAGGTCCATAGGGGCATCTCAATAAATTAACATGTTATATTACATTATATAAGTGTTATTTACTGCTTTTTTTCGTGTTGGAATAAATGTTAAATATTTAACTGCAAAGTAGTAATGCGTGTTTGATACTTTAATTTTTTTGCATTAAATCATACTGGCATGTTTGCTGAAATTGATAGGATGGCCCTACCTAGAACATTTTCCACCAGCTGCCACTGTGTCAGACCTAAGATCGATTTCTGTGTTTGGTTGGAGGATGGAGGAGCTAGGGGTGTAGGAAGCATAATAAGCAGAATGGAAAATAACTCTGTGTGTCTAACAGAACCTGTGGAGCCAGAGAGGCACTCCTCCACAGAGAAACAAGGAGAGCAGCATGACCGGCTGTTTGCTTTGGAACAGCTCCAGTACAAGCTCACCACACAGGTATCTGCTCCAACTCAGTTTTCCATCAATAAACTGCTCTTTCTCCCTGTGGTGGCCCGTTCTTTGTTCTTCTTCCTATATACTGGGCTACGTTACGGGGCTCAGTTTCTGACTCACACATTAAACAGTCCAAATAATAACTCTTGCAGACGCTGATTCCTTTGCCGTCACTTGATTGATTTATTTTCTCTTTCGACAAATTTAACAGCAAAATATAATCAGTTTAACGGTCAAAGACTGTCCCGATGCCCCGTTCTACCCGAAGGAAAAACCAACTCGAGACTCAGTCCCACCCCTTCCTCTTATACCAGCTGATCCTCATCTGATTAACAACAAAAGTTCCTAAAGAAAAATAATTATACAGAATGCAAATTTAACCTTCATTCATAAATTAAAGGAATGTCTTTAGGTCATACAAATATATTAGCAAAATTAGAAATTATGATTTGTAATCAAAACTAAAAAAATATGGCTCTAACACTCCCACTTCCTTGAGAGGCTCTTCTACATCACACAGTCGTTTCTCCCTCATATACCTCCTTAGATTCACTAGGAAAGGTTTCATTTTAGTACCCGAGTGGTAATAGCAAGCTAGACATGAGTCTTCTTTGCCTGTGTTGTCTCCCATGTGGTGCCATAATGTGTGTGAGCTCAGGATATATACTGTATACTGCAGCACCTCTTCTGTTGGAGTGGGGTTTTTCTCAGTCCATTCCAAATCTGGGGGGGGGGGTACAGATGTACCCATTCAAAAAACCTCAACGGTCTCACAAAAGTAACAAAATCCAAACAGCTACAGGCCAAATGTGGGCGACTGTGGCTAAGTGGAGAGCAGAGGATTGGCAGTTTGATCCCCGGCTCTGCTAGCCCATGTTGATGTGTCCTTGAGCAAGACACTTAACCCCAAAATTGCTCCCGTAGCTATGCCTACGGTGTATGAATGTGATAGAATGTGATAGGCAGGTGTCACTTAGCTCCTGCCATCAGTGTGTGAATGGGGGAATGATGACATGTAGCGTTAAAGCGCTTTGAGTGGTCAGAAGACTATAAAAGCGCTATACAAGTACAGTCCATTTACCATGTACTGACTTGACAGGATTCCATGCGATCTCCACCTTCTAAATGAACAAACATCTTAAAGACACACTAGTCTATACAACATTCAGAAAACGTGTCAAAGACATACATCACTTCAAATCAGACTTTGCAGGCCAAGTCCACTAAGTGATAAGCTGCATCCACTCTGGCAAACTCTGTGTAGGAGGAACAGGAAATGCACCTAGAACCAGAATCACACAACACCAGAATATGATGGGAACAGGTCAGGGTTCCATGGTGCTCTACACACATGTCCAAAACCACAGACAGCCACTAAGAACACAGTCTGAAAGACCAGAGGGACAGGGCTCCTTGTGGTGTGGGGTTCTCTGTGCTACCTCCAGAGAGCGCTGTGGGTCCACTAATGTATTTGTGCCTGTCAGGAGCTGCAGTACGCACTGAGGCAGAGAGCTGGCACTTTGGCTGAACGACTACCTGGAACCAACAACACAGGTCCTCCCACAGGAGGGGCTGCCAACCCTTGGTCCCAGGGGCACAAAACCACAGACAGCCCTGAGGTAACAGGGGAGTAAATATTGCATTATTGATAAGCAATAACAGGTTCAGCTGCCTACTTCACTTTTCATATTGAATGGATATCTTTCATTGCAAAACTGTGTCGGAGTTCATTCTAAAATGTTAATATTTTTATATGTATAATAATGTACTGGAAGGTATGCAAAGTACAGTATTTCTTGTTTTTCAATTCACGTCCAGCTATCTCTATGATTTCAGGCTGTTCTTACACTCTTTGAGTAAAACATCTCTCTCTCCTCCCAGAAAACAGAGAACACGCTCAGGCAGTCACAGAGCTCGATGGACGTGTTACTGCAGACCCACTCAGGTCTATCCAGGTCTCAGTTGTCATCAGAAGAGTCACTGCGCTCCTTAAAAGAGCTGTGGGAGAGACTGGACCATGGACTCAGTCCATCTATTTTCTCAGAAGGTAACCAAACCAGAATAACTAAGGCTCAACTTCTACTAATCTGATTTGCGTAACAACTAATTGTTTTTTTTAATCTAAATAAGGACATGACATACAACATATTGGAATGGCAAAGTGAATATCAAATGCTTGCATGCATTTTTCGTGGTTGAGGGATGATTTCTTGATACGTGTGTGCTAAAACATAAACACTTAAATCTCATCATCTCGAACTCATCCTAACTATCGAACCTGCTTGAATAATGTTGGCTTCATTCTGCAGGTTCAGCCATCATGGATATACATGAAGGATTTTTAAAGGGGGCGCAACTATATCCCTGGCGGAGGCCGCTAAGGTAGTCAAAAAGCTGAGGTGGATGAGATCCGAGATGTCTGAGATGCTGAAGGCGCTGGACACTGTTGGGCTGTCTTGGCTGACACGCCTCTTCAATGTCGCATGGGGGTCGGGATCAGTGCCCATGGACTGGCAGACCTAAGTGGTGGTTCCCATTTTTAAGGGGGGACCGGAGAGTGTGCTCGAATTATCGGGGTATCACACTACTCAGCCTCCCGGGGGAAGGCTTATGCCAGGGTGCTGGAAAGGAGGCTCCGACCGTTTGTCTAACCTCGGATTCAAGAGGAGCAGTGCGGATTCCGTCCCGGCCGTGGAACAGTGGACCAGCTCTTTACCCTCGCAAGACTACTGGAGGGGTCCTGGGAGTTTGCCCAACCAGTCTACATGTGCTTAGAGGACTTGTAGAAGGCTTTCGACCGGGTCCCTCGGGGGTACTTGTGGGGGGTGCTGCGGGAGTATGGGGTGCCGGACCCGTTGCAACGGGACATCCGGTCTCTGTACGACTGCAGTAGGAGCTGCGTCCGTATTCTCGGCTGGGTGTTGGCCTCCGCCAGGGCTGCCCTTTGTCACCGGTCCTGTTCGTGACTCTATAGGCGCAGCCAGGGGGTGGAGAACGTCACGTTTGGGGGTCTCGGGATCGCCTCTCTGCTGTTTGCAGATGATGTGGTCCTGTTGGCCTCCTCGGAGCGTGACCTCCAGCATTCACTGGGGCGGCTTGGGGATGAGAGTTAGCACCTCCAAATCTGAGGCCATGGTGCTCTGCCGGAAACCGGTGGATTGCTCCCTCCAGGTGGGGACGAAGGAGTTCAAGTATCTCGGGGTCTTGTTCACGAGTGAGGGTAAGATGGAGCGGGAGATCGACAGGCTGATTGGTGCGGCTGCAGCAGTAAAGCAGGCGCTGCACCGGACCATCTTGGTGAAGAGGGTGCTGAACCGGAAGGCGAAACTCTCAATTTACCGGTCGGTCTACGTCCCGACCCTCACCTAACAAGGTTGCGGTTACAAGCGGCCGAAATGAGTTTCCTCCGTAGGGTAGCCGGGCTCAGCCTTAGAGATAGGGTAAGGAGCTCGGACATCAGGAGGGAACTTGGAGTTGAGGCGCTACTCCTTTGCATCGAAAGGAGTCAGCTGAGGTGGTTCGGGCATCTAATCAGGATGCCTCCTGGGCGCCTCCCACTGGAGGTTTTCCGGGCACGCCCAACTGGTAGGAGACCCCGGGGAAGATCCACAACAACACGCTGGAGGGATTATATCTCCCAGCTGGCCTGGGAACGCCTCAGTATCCCCCAGAATGAGCTGGAAAATGTTGCGGGGGAGAGGGAAGTCTGGGTCAGCCTGCTTGGCCTGCTGCCACCGCGACCCGACCCCGGATAAGCGGAAGAAAATGGATAGATTGATGGATCTTGTCACGGCAACCTCTCCCGCACATCATTTAATTTTACTGTCTTAAATTAACAAGGTCATTATTGCGCTACCTACTGCCACCCACTGGCATGGAAGAGTATTTCATTACTTAGCCAGCCACTATATTGCAGGCTCAGACGCACGCACAACAATGGCAAATTATTTGCAGCAACTAAATAAAAAATTTTGGACCGATTAATTCAATTCAATTCAATTTATTTTTGTATAGCCCAAAATCACAAATCACAAATTTGCCTCAGAAGGCTTTACAATCTGCACACATGTGACATCCTCTGTCCTGGAACCCTCACATCGGAACAGGAACAACTCCAGAGAGAAAAGAGGGAGAGACCTTAGGGAGAGCAACAGAGGAGGGATCGCTCTATCAGGATGGACAGAAGTGCAATAGATGTCATGTGTACAGAATGTACACATGACATCTATTTCACTAATTTTAAGTGAAATTGGACATTTTCCCACGGCACACCTGACGATCTCTCACAGCACACTGGTTGAAAATCACTGGTGTAAAGCATTAGTCCCTGTACAGATCTTTCATAAACTACCAATATCAGTGCAGTTCAGAAAAAACTTGGGTTACAAGATGGGTCAAAGGTTAGGAACTAGAAGTCATATCCATGTAAACCATTGAGGCCCTGTCTCATACTGTAGTGCATTTTGTCCCCTTGCGACCATGCAATCTTACAGACTAGATGTGACGATGACAGCATATCTCGGTTAGTAAGACCAGAATCTGCCAGGTCTCGTTCTACAAGTGTGGTGGGTGGACCTGTGGATTTAGCCTTTGTCTTTTCTGTGCATGTTTGGGGACCCCTACAGACGACGGAGCCCTAAGCAGCTGCTTATTTCTCATGTCTCAGGCTGGCTGTACTGAATCATAAAGACCCTTTACCCAGCCTGGTATACATGAATTCCTATGTTCAGTGGACTCCTGTGTGAACAGGGATTTAAAAGCTCTGTCTGCATTCAGTAATTCGTCCCTGCGTTAGGGACAGTACATCCTCACAATATCACTTTGTCACAAAATCGAACCACTCGGTCCAGTATGAACATGGTTGCAGTGGTTGGATCAGCTGGACAGATGGAGGGAGGGTTGTTGCCCAATTTGTGGCTGTAGTCTCTGTCAACTATCCAGGGAACAATTTCTCAACCAGATCAGGCACACACTCGCAGTGACCAGCTTCATGCCATCTGATAATTGTGAAACCAGACAAACCTTGCACAAGGTTTCAGTACACTTATGATAACTGTCCTCACTGGGTCCAATAGTTTATTGCAGATATTAAACGGCTGTATGAGTAAAGGTTAGATAAAGTTCCTCATGTCTTGTGAACTAGGAGATTCCGTACAGTTGCAACGTGGAAACCCAGCAAGAGATAGATGTTTAAAAATGTTCGATCTGTATCTAGATCTGTATCTAGATCTATATGTAGATCTGTATCTAGCTCTATATGTAGATCTGTATCTAAATATGTATCTAGCTCTATATGTAGATCTGTATCTAGATCTGTATCTAGCTCTATATGTAGATCTGTATCTAGATCTGTATCTAGCTCTATATGTAGATCTGTATCTAGATATGTATCTAGCTCTATATGTAGATCTGTATCTAGATCTGTATCTAGCTCTATATGTAGATCTGTATCTAGATCTGTGCCTTAATTCTAACAAGGAAAATGATGATAGCTCGGATGCATCCTGGCACATCTTCAACTTTTTGTTTTTGGTGTTCCATTATTACAACAAATGTAACTATTCCACATTGTTTTAAGACACAGTCCCCCACTTGAACCTACCCCTGAATAAAGACACCAGCAAATGAAAATGTGTCACCTGTAACGGCCATTAAAATCGCATCTCTCTTATCTGCACCTAAAGGTGAGGTTGAGCTGAGCAGGAAGGAGGTGGCCCAGTCTGGTGATGCTGCAGTCCAGATGACGGTGCACGATAGCTGTGCTCCCATCCATGGCCAGCCCCAAGTCGAGGTCCAGCAGAGGAGGTGCCCTTCTAAAACTCCATCAGACACTACCAAGACCAGCAGACCTGGATCCACTGGCAGGACCTGCAAGATCAGAAACTACAATGTTAAAGACTGACACACACATATTGGACACTCTGTCAGTGTGCTGGTTATGGAGAGTCCTCTTCAGCTTGTGAGAACACTGACATGTCTATGAAAATAACCCCCGATCAGAGACAGATTCATAACAGAAAGCCTGCATCACAAACGAGGGAGTTTGAAAGGGAGGGTTTTAATGAGAAGAAGGATTTTAAAATTTGTATTTAATTGTAGCTTCATCAAAATAATCCTGGTAGCATGAGTACAAACATGTGTAAAAGCACTCCAAATCCAGAACGGCTTCAAACATCAAAACACATGATTCTTCAATGCATTTCAGAATAAAACGTATGGTAAGAACATGCTTTTATATTCTGCTGCTCCTTCCAACATCAGAACTCACACAATTAGGGACCACGTTTTCTTAAAAACGGTTCCAAGATTTGTTAGTCAAATTGTCTATTAATTGATTTAACTGCTACAAAAGAAAATGTGACAGTGACCCACCAGGGAAAAGGGTTAGGCCCCCAAAAGTAGAATCAAGTTGTGAAGTTGGTGCTCCCTGGTGGTTTCGTGGTTAAAGCACCGACCAAGAACTCCCCTGGGACTTTTGTTGTATGTCATCCCCCATCACTATCTCTTCTCACATTTGCTGTCATTTCTCTTCTTTCAACTCTTCAATAAAAACATAAAATAGCATAGAAATCCTTTGAAATAAAACCACAAAGTGATGAGCACCATGACACTAAGATGAACAGAAACTCAACATTGTTAAAGACTCCCACCATACTGAAATGATGCTGCAGAGCTCAATCCTCTGTTATATTGCACATAGGCTATGAAATGCATCTCTATTAAACATGTGCCATGCAGCGGATTTCTATGAAATAAAATAATTTCTATGTGCTATCAAACTCAAAACTATATCTATAAAACACGTGTTTTAATTGGTATGCATTAATGTGCCTGTCCATAAAAAAAGAAGAAGCCGTCTGTCTGTTTCACTATTGATCGAGGTCATTCTCTTAAAGCTTATCACTGTTGCACAGTAGGTCAGTAGAAAAAAGAGCTACCCTGAGAACATCATGCTATCGGAAATGATGAACGCCAGTAACCCCAAGAAGTCAGACGAGCTTTCCTGGCTACGTCATAGCTTAGGTCCCGCCTTTTAATCACCCTATCTCTGAACAGCACCCTCCCCTCTGCTGCTATTGGACGAAGCTTCACACCCACGCTTTGTGATTGGCCTTTTTGCATGTCATCCAGAATGCTTTGGTGTGTGTACCCAGTGTGCCGAAGCCGGTCTTCAGGTTCACGGTCACTGCTGCAGTGTGAGGTTTAAACTTGAACCTGCTGAAGTTTCACAGCCCAGCAGCCTGTGGGGGCAGATTCATATCTAGTAGTAGGCCTAATGGGATCCACATAGATCCACTAATGGATGGACAATACAGCACACCATCACTGTGTGTCTTACATTATCAATTCCAGAGATTATTTATGAAAGTAACACAATACTCATAACAGAACGAGTCACAACACAAATACATTAGATATTACAAAATGAAATGGTACTGCTATCCAATATGAACAACGGTAACATTTACCAGCATGGCTCTAGATATGTTGGTCTGTCAAATATCTTCAATTTATGGATGGCACCAAATGATGTACCCTAGAAATTGTAGGCCTGTTCGAATGGTAATTCATGATCAACTGTCTTATACTCTAGCACCACCATGACATTCACTTTTTAAAATAAAATACCAGACAACCAGCTGATTAAAGCGTGACATTGGGACACACAGTGATTGTTCCCAGAGGATGAATTGTGAAAACGTAGATCTCTTTTAACTAACACAGTGCATTCAACACATCTCACGTTGTCCCTCACATTGATTTATGACCAAATGCTTGTCAAACTAATGACACTTGTGTCAGTGAAGGGAAGCTAAGCCTGGCGGTATGCTGGTGAGCAGCTTTCAGCACCCAACACCCACCCACCCGTCCAGGGTACTGCTGCTGCTGCTGCAGCGGGCCGAGGATAGCTGGGCTAGCTGACACGTGCATGTCTGTTCACTGACTCACACATCAACACTCACGCGCTACCAACGCGATACAAAATAAACTCTATAAAATAGTAATATACAGCCTATAAGCTGCACGGTTTAATGCATACACGCTTCACTATATCGTCAAAGCAAATGCACTCTTCTCAGTGGGGTCAGCCGGCGGGGCGGGGCTACAGGAGAGAGTCTGAACTGCAGTAACCCCGCCTCACTGGTCTCCTCTCTCTATGGCTCAGGGGCGTTCAACGAATTGCTCCATCACTGGCTGGATCCGAGAGCCCTGCCTCTTTTCTCATTGGACTGTGCGGACAAGCCAAACTGTCAGCCCATGTGGCGTGGCCAGGCAGAATGTGAGACATTTAAATTCATCAGAGAGAAGAGAGTGAAAGAAGCACGGAACTAACGTTACCCTTCCAGACAGTGGAAACGACCGGGACAGACATTCCCCACTGCAGTCACAGTAAGAGGAGCGCCACCTGGGCAACACCGGTAAGCTAACTTTGCTAACTGTCATTAGCTGCGTCGTCACTGACAGTATGGGTGACTTTATTGTCTCGAGACGGAACAATAGTAGGTTACGTACAACTTCCGTTCACTGTGTCATTGTTTTTTATTAACACCGGAGTGTGACAGTGTTATGTCAAAAAGAAGACTGTCGTTTAGTTAACGTATGACATTTAGTTTTCTACATGAAGGTAACAAAGTATTCGTCGTGACGTTACATACTGTATCGGCATGAATTCTAACTTTTACAAATGGTTCGCCTAGTTTGTCTGTGTCCTATTGATGGAAATCATCTATGTCGGTGGATCATATTCAGACCTAAAGGAAAAGTGATTATACAGTAGTTTTGGTGCTACTTATTTATCACAACTATTATGCATTGCATTATGGGATGGAAACGAGAACGATTGGTGTACTTGCCTCAGTCAGCAGTGCTGCTCTGTGTTATTCTGTTATTAATACTGATCCCTGTAGTGACATCCTGATAAGTGTGACTAGTAACGTTACAGGGAGGCCTCTGTCCAGGATGAGGATGAGCAGGTCTCTGAGGCCAGCAGCCACACTAACTGAAGTGAGAATGAATGGTAGACTGTGAACTCACGTGGCCTTCCTCTGATTTGAAGGTGTCTTTCACTTGTTGTGTGTTACAGTGGGGGCACGGCTGCTGGATGAGAACAAGCCAACTGAAGGCCATTGTATTGAGATTAGAATGTGGAATTCCCTCTTGTATAGTCACCGACTGGTTCAGGAGATTCTCTGACTATGACATGGTTTTGTTAAAGCAGGAAATAACTGATGACATGAATACAAGAGTACGTTCAGAGTAGTTTGCTAACTTTTCCATGTGGTTGAGGAATTTGCTGTTTGTGGAGGCAGGGGGCTGCCAGGCAGTCAACTTAGATATGAGGCTTGAATGTAATCAAACTAATTGAAAAGCATTGACCACCAACTAAACAACAAAACATACAAGTTAAAATTGTAATTAATATCATTTTATATCTATATCTATTCAAATTTTAACTTGTATAAGAGACATTCTTGTCATGTCAATGACGAGAATGATTTGTTTTCCTAGTTTTGTCACGTTGAGGAGGGTCATACGGTCTCCTGCAGAGTACTGCTAGTTTTGCTAGTTTTGCTAGTTTTGCACTTGTTATTTGTGTTGTTTCTGCCCTCAGGCTCTTTCCACCAGGCTGTGTGACGAGTCGGGTCTTGTTGGTGAGCGCTGCAGGATGAGCTCAGCAGTCTGACATCCAGAATGTCAGGGCTGATATGAATGCAACAAGGCACGGCTATTCAACTGCTGTTTCAATAGGGCCAGATTTTAAAAGCGGGGAATGTAGATGAGCCGGACATTTTGTAATGACACATTTCAAACTAGTGCAAATTAATTAGTCAAAAATAGCAATAATCACTGTTTCACGTTTGAAATGAAAACATGTCTGATGCAGGTACATCACAAAGTGCAGAAAGCTGAAAAAGAGAGCTGACACTACCAGTCTCTTTCTCTCTCTACCAGTTTCTCCCTCCCTCTGTCTCCCCCCTCTCTCTGTCCATCTGTCAGTAGCCAGATGTTTTTTAAAGCGACTCAGCGTGGTCAGAACCACGTCACAGGAGATGTTTAAAGAAATGATCGGTGGTGTAGCTAACCGATCTCTACATACTGTCTGATCTGTACTGAGCACGAGGAACTGTCAACAGAGATGAGAAGGAAGCCAGATGACTCGCTCGTTATACCTCCATACACCATATATGTAGTTTACATACTCTGTCATATATCAGATTTATGTGTGCCACATGTGGGCCACTCGCGGGTTACTTCTGGGCCGGATGTAACCCGCAGACCACCGACTGATAAGTGTAGAAGACAATGCAGTCGCTCATCCCTTTTGAATATAACTTGGGCTGACTTTGAGTCCAGCATGAAGCAGCAGCGGGGCCGACTCTTGATAGAGTACTGAGTAACTCTACTGTATGCGTGTTGACAAATAGTATACACTAATAGATGGTGTGTGATCTGGGTCAGGTGAGGCTAGATGTTGTCCTGAATGTGCTACATTAATTCTAATCCCTGGCCTGAGTGTCCTGGTGGCCAAATCCCTTCAGCTACTGAGCCTCACAAAGGGCCGGGACAGCCCGTCATACTGGGTCATCCTGCTTCTCCCCGGGCTCACCGTCTCATTGTCATGGCCAGGACTTGTTATGTGTACAGAAGACAGCCAATGATAGAACCGTCACATCCCTCATTCTACCACAGTATCCTGCACTGATGGAATCTGACCTCCTTGTCTACTGTTTCTGGTTCAGCTTTGAGTTGATCAGGTATTAAAGGTGCTCAACTGGTTTTCTTTTTGACTTTACAACTGTGTAGGTGTAGATACCAGTAATCTGTGAATACAACATCACAGCTATATGTTTAAATCCTTGTACACTTCGCTCGTTAGTTTTTTGAGTTTCAGAGGAGTTTGGTAAACGGTTTGGTAAGGACGAGAGAGGCTGACGATGGTCATGATGGAGCTTAGGTTGGTTAGAATCAAAGAGGAGGGAGTCCTTCACTTCATGCATCCATTATCAGACAGGAAGACGGGTAGTAAAGGTGAGACGGGAAGTTTGGAGAGACAGGAGAACGAGGAAATTACCACAGCTATCACAAGCTAACGTTACATAGCAACTCACGCTAGCTAACCAGACTGTCAGTAACCGATAGCTTTGCTAGCTTGTCCCAGTTTGTATCTATTGACATAGTGACGGCATCATAAAGATTGTGGACATTCATTTCCCTGTCCACATGGGACAAGACCAGACTAGGGGACATAACTCCATGTGTGTACAGTGTGTCATGAGGGGAGGGGTCTGAGCTGGTGACACACTTTCACTGCTAGCCCATTGGTCCATGGGTCTGTCCCTGGCCTAGAAACAAGAACAAAGACACACACACACACACACACACACACAGTACAGCGTGGATATGCTCACTCATGTACACAGTCGTCTATCAGCAGACGACAGTGTCTGCTGTGAGTGCTCTCTCATGCATGCTCAGAGGGACTCTCATTCCCAAACCTGCCAGTCAACGCCAACACAATTACACACGCTTCAATACGGACACATGTATCGTGTGAATTATGGGATTACTGCCACAGAGACCTTTTTTTCATATTTCATGTTTTGCTGTGGTAAAGAGTTTCAAGGCGTTTGGCTATTCCACATATTTCTGTTCCCATCGGCTGACTGTATAGAATATACTTTATAGTGAGTGTTGCACTGATGAAATGTGTCTGCTAGTAGGATATGCATTCAGTGAACCAGCTAGCCTCACTATCAGCTCACTGCAGAGACACGCATGCATTCAGAAATTCCATTTTCTTTAAAGTTTTCTTAAAATTCCAAGAGAGAACATTTTAATGCAGATAAAAACAAACCTTTGCTATTATTAACAAATATAATGTTTTTTGTAGCATACAACATATTTATCCTACACAATAGGGTATTGGTTACAGCTTATCTTCAGCAACACGAAACCATCAGATTCAGGATAGAATAGTCGAGGACATGAGTGTGATCTTTCTTCAATGTTGCATTTGAACAAATGGTGTCAGACACGGGGCAGCCGTGGCTCACTGGGTAGAGCGGGTCGTCCGGCAACCACAAGGTCGGCGGTTCGATCCTTGGCTGATATGTGTCCTATGCCGAAGTGTCCCTGAGCCAGACACTGAACCCATAACTGCTCACCCATCACCCAGAACCCATAAATGCAGAGGACACATTTCGTATATGTGTATATGTATATGACAATAAACTTAAAACTTAACTTAACATGCTGACACTGAAGCTATTCTGTGCAGAATGTTGAGAAGCAGACATCATTGGTGTTGTTAGTGTTAATAGTAGAGCTAGTTATGTGCTGATTGGATATGCATTGTGATTCAATTATTGTGATTTTTGTTTACTTGATTAACACTAGACCATGGTAAGAATTGAATCATACAATTACTTTGGAAAATATTTATTCATGATTTTCCTAAAGTCAAATATATCAGTCGTTTACTGATTACTAACATTTTTCCCTCAACCCAAACATCAAAGAATAAAGATATTTCCGTATCGACATTATTCAAAGAATGTCTGAAAGTATGATTTTGATTTCCAGCATGCTGCTCCGTGGAACATTTGGTTTTGAGCTGATTATTGTTCCAGTGATGTACACTGATCAGTGTGAACAGTGTTGATCTTCAGTATAGAAAAGCATGCCTAGTGTTCAGCGTCGGAAATACACGAGGGCAAAGGGCAAAACTGCCCCTAAGAAATATCATTTTGCCCCTGATATCACTAGGAGAGGGGCAAAAAATGCCCCCGATCTTTCTAAATGAATAAAAAAAAATGGAGCGCTTCAGTGTCAGACCTGTGACTGCGAGACTGCGGCCAACTCAGCAGACACTTAAATGTTAGTGCACCTATATCCTGAAATTCACGGTAAACTCATTCAAACGGCACAGATCGGGAGCGAGCGAAGGACTTACTCACGAGCCCCCGGCTGAGCGCCGCTGTGTTGGAGTTCTCCCCGGAGAATGAGAGGGTCGCCTCCATGTGCCTACGGGTTGCGGGGAGCAAGGCTCTGACTGTGGTTTGTGCTTACGCACCAAATAGCAGTTCAGAGTATCCGGCCTTCTTGGAGTCGGTGGGAGGGGTCCTGGAAAGGGCGCCACCTACTGACTCCATAGTTCTCCTGGGGGACTTCAATGCTCATGTGGGCAATGACGGAGAAACCTGGCGGGGGGTGATTGGGAGGAACGGCTTACCCGATCTGAACCCGAATGGTGTCTCGTTATTGGACTTCTGTGCTTGCCACGGTTTGGCCATAACGAACACCATGTTCGAACATAAGGTGGCTCATAAGTGTACCTGGTACCAGAACACCTTAGGCCGGAGATCAATGATCGACTTTGTAATCGTATCATTTGATTTGCGGCCGTATATCTTGGACACTCGGGAGAAGAGAGGAGCAGAGCTGTCAACTGATCACCACCTGGTGGTGAGTTGGATCAGATGGCAGGGGAACCGGTTGGAAAGACCCGGCAAGCCTAAACGTGTAGTGAGGGTGAACTGGGAACGTCTGGCGGAGGACCCTGTCCGGGAGGTCTTTAACTCCCACCTCCGGAAGAACTTCTCTCACATGCTGAGGGATGTTGGGGACATGGAATCTGAATGGACCATGTTCAAAGCCTCTATTGTGGACGCGGCCGCTAGGAGCTGTGGCCGGAAGGTCATTGGTGCCTGTCGTGGCAGCAACCTGAGGACCCGGTGGTGGACACCGGAGGTGAGGGAAGCCGTCAAGCTGAAGGAGACCTTCAAGGCCTGGTTGGCCCAGGGGTCTCCCGAAGCAGCTGACAGGTACCGGCAGGCCAGAAGGGCTGCAGCTGCGGTGGTCGCGAATGCTAAAACTCGGGCATGGGAGGAGTTCGGGGAGGCCATGGAGAAGGACTTTCGGTTGGCCTCAAGGAGGTTCTGGCAAACCATCCGACGGCTCAGGAAGGGAAAGCAGGGCTTACCCCAGGCTGTTCTCAGCAGGGGGGGGAACTGCTAACCCGGACAGGGGACATCGTCGGGCGGTGGAAAGAGCACTTTGAGGAACTCCTAAACCCGACCAACATGTCCTCTGCAGAGGAGGCAGCGCCTGAAGATCTAGGGGGAGGCTCACCCATATCCCTGGCAGAGGCCGCTGAGGTAGTCAAAAAGCTCCTTGGTGGCAAGGCGCCGGGGGTGGATGAGATCCGCCCTGAGATGCTGAAAGCGCTGGACATAGTTGGGCTGTCCTGGCTGACACGCCTCTTCAATGTCGCATGGGGGTCGGGATCAGTGCCCATGGACTGGCAGACCGGGGTGGTGGTTCCCATTTTCAAAAAGGGGGACCGGAGAATGTGCTCGAATTACCGGGGTATCACACTACTCAGCCTCCCAGGGAAGGCTTATGCCAGGGTGCTGGAAAGGAGGCTCCGACCGTTTGTCAAACCTCAGATACAAGAGGAGCAATGCGGATTCCGTCCCGGCCGTGGTACAGTGGAGCAGCTCTTTACCCTCGCAAGACTACTGGAGGGGTTCTGGGAGTTTGCCCAACCAGTCTACATGTGCTTTGTGGACTTGGAGAAGGCTTTCAACCCGGTCCCTCAGGAGTTCTTGTGGGGGGTGCTGCGGGAGTATTGGGTGCCGGACCCATTACAACGGGCGATCCGGTCTCTGTACGACTGCAGTAGGAGCTGTGTCCGCATTCTCGGTAATAAGTCAGACACGTTCCCGGTGGGTGTTGGCCTCCGCCAGGGCTGCCCTTTGTCTCCGGTCCTGTTCGTGACTTTCACGGACAGGATATCTAGGCGCAGCCTGGGGGTGGAGAACGTCAGGTCCGGGGGTCTCGGGATCGCCAACCCTGCTGTTTGCAGATGATGTGGTCCTGTTAGCCTCCTCGGATCATGACCTCCAGCATTCACTGGGGCGGTTTGCAGCCGAGTGTGAAGCGGCGGGGATGAGAGTTAGCACCTCCAAATCTGAGGCCATGGTGCTCTGCCGGAAACCGGTGGATTGCTCCCTCCAGGTGGGGACGGAGTGCCTACCTCAAGCGAAGGAGTTCAAGTATCTCGGGGTCTTGTTCACGAGTGAGGGTAAGATGGAGCGGGAGATCGACAGACGGATCGGTGCGGCTGCAGCAGTAAAGCAGGCGCTGCACCGGACCGTCTTGGTGAAGAGGGAGCTGAGCCGGAAGGCAAAGCTCTCAATTTACCACTCGGTCTACGTTCCTACCCTCACCTATGGTCACGAACTCTGGGTCGTGACCGAAAGGACAAGGTCGCAGTTACAAGCGGCCGAAATGAGCTTCCTCTGTAGGGTGGCCGGGCTCAGCCTTAGAGATAGGGTAAGGAGCTCGGTCATCAGGAGGGAGCTTGGAGTCGAGCCGCTACTCCTTCGCGTCGAAAGGAGTCAGCTGAGGTGGTTCGGGGATCTAATTAGGATGCCTCCTGGACGCCTCCCACTGGAGGTTTTCCAGGCACGTCCAACTGGGAAGAGACCCCGGGGAAGACCCAGAACACGCTGGAGGGATTACATCTCCCAGCTGGCCTGGGAACGCCTCGGGATCCCACAGAATGAGCTGGAACATGTTGCCGGTGAGAGGGAAGTCTGGGTCAGCCTGCTTGGCCTGTTGCCACCGCGACCCGACCCCGGATAAGCGGAGGAAAATGGATGGATGGATGGATGGAAATTAGATTAAATGAATTATATTGACATTAAGTATAAAACATGCTACCTGCATCTCGTGAGTTAAAGGGAAAATACACCTAAATTGTGCGTAAAGTGTCTTTATTCTTTGATTTGAGGGTTGCTGGAAATGAATAATACCTGACTGACAGTCAATTAACATATTTTACTCAGTAAAAACTCTGAACTGAATTTGTACCTTCAAATGGCACATTTTTTTAAATTTTTAAGGTGCTATACAAATGTTTTTCTCAAAAATTACACACAATGACGAATGCATAAGTTCAGGACAAAAATGAGTAATATCACAATATTTGAGGTGCTACAAAAATATTTTTTCTCAATAATTCCATACAATGACTGATGTATATGTAATCAAGGCATCGTTGACTTAATAATTGTTAATAGTTGTTTTAAAACATTTAATAACAATAAATAACCACAAAGAAATAAGAATAAATTGAATATGATTGTCTGATTTATGTTTGTTTTTTGTTAAAAAATCGAAGAAAACACTTTGAATCTGTAGACTACTGCCTAATAGTCTTATTATTGCCATTTGATGACAATTGCTCATATATTGTAAGCCTGAATAAGTATATTTATTATTTTGAACAAAGGTTAAACGTTATTTCACAAGTTTCAAAAAGTGCCCCCAATTTTTTGAAAATGCCCCTGGATTTCAGTCAGGGGCATTACAAAATATGTTAAATTTCCTACCCTGCTAGTGTTAACTGGACTGGGACCAGCTAATGTCTCAGTGTGTACAGCCTGTCTACCACTCTTATTGTTGACATGTCTCTCTCTCTGCTCACAGTCATTCAGCATGGATGAGATAGTCATAGCAGGGATATCGGGCCGTCTGCCTGAGTCCAACAACCTGGAGGAATTCTGGGAAAACCTCATCGGTGGTGTGGACATGGTGACGGAGGACGACCGGCGGTGGACACCAGGTGAGACCTGTCATACAGCTGGATTTGGTTGATTGTTCATTTCTGTGCTGCATGAAACAGAACTGGAACAGAGAATGACTGTTCTGATTGAATGGTAGATTTAAAATACACTCCTGCGCTGTGGTAGTTCCAGTCAGTATGTGCTCCTCCAACACACAACAACACAAACACTAACGGCAGCTACAGTGACATGACTTGTCAGTGTATTCTGAGTAGGGAGAAGTTTTAGTTTTCCATTTTAGACAACAGTAGACATGGAGGAAATAAAGGGGATAGAGAGACGGGGCCTCCTGGACTCGAACCCGTGTCATTGCGGTTCAGGGTGAGCCTCTTAACCCACCAGGATGCCCCAGGGACGCATTGATGTTCTTATTTAAGTCCTGGTAGCTGGCACTAGTTGTATTGTAGAGCTTTAGGAAGCCATTGATCGCAGCAATCAGCTTTTCCTCCAACTTGTTTTATGTAGATGAGCTGAATAGCAGAGTCTGAATCTCTCTGCTCAGTGACTGGACTTTAAAGGTATAACAGGGAGTATTTCCTAAAAACAACACATAGACTGATACAAAATGCATCCCTTCTGACCCACTAGAAGTGTGTGGTGGTATCTACAGAGACCCTGCCCGCTTTTATTCTTATTTTGCTGTGTGCTGGATTCTTCTGGGCGTCAGCAGAGAGCCTTTTGGCCCCACATGGTGTTATACCTCCAGCAGATCACAGGGTGTTAGCAGCGGTGTTTGATGAACAGCGTGTTGTTACATCGCTGTGTATATTTATGTGCTTCATTGTGTTTGTGCTCTTCTCTCTACTGTGTGCTGCTATCAGTGTGTCAGTTTGACCGGCCAGAGTCACGTATATGTATATATATATATACATGTATATATATGTTCATGTGTGTGTGTATATATATATATATATATATATATATATATATATATATATATATATATATATATATATATGTATATATATATATATATATATATATATATATATATATATATATATATATATATATATGTATATGTATATGTATATATATATGTATATATGTATATGTATATATATATGTGTATATATGTATATGTATATATATATGTGTATATATATATATGTATATATGTATATGTATATATGTATGTGTATATATATATGTATATATATATGTATATGTATATATATATGTATATATATATGTGTATATATATATGTATATATATGTGTATATGTATATATATATGTATATATATGTGTATATGTATATATATATGTATATATATATGTATATATATAT